>NC_143014.1:177237071-177534571 GCF_055824585.1 Amblyomma mixtum
TACATCATCAGAAGGATTATAGCATGCACATAGCCGTACATTATATTTTGAGCTTATTTCATTTTTCGGCTCTTGCCGTAAATTCGTCTTTTTGTCGCAGTCAATACATAAAGTGGGTAAAGTGAGAACATCTCGCATTAAACAAATTTTTGCATTTTTATGTTATATATCGATGCCAAAGAAAAAATTACGAGGAACTTTAGCGGCTAAAGTGGTGAAAGGCGAAAGCCTGAGAGCTACATTCTGCTACGCGATTGTTCACTGCACATTTTGTTGGTGCATTAATTAACTGCAAATTAATGAAGCTTAAGCTTCGCCTTTCGGAGTGGAACGCGACAGCCTGTTGTAGCGCTGCCACGGAGTCCACGGAACGCCACCACCCGTTCGGCGCGATGCGTTTCCCTTTGAACGCAAGCTTTTGGAGGAAAGGAAATGGGGCTGTAATTCTCTGTCATCTCGGTGGACACCTGAGCCGCACCGTACAGGAAGGGAGGAAGTGTGAGTGAAAGAAGAAAGAGGGGCCGTAATGAAGGAAATGAAAATTGTATTTGAGGAAAGGAAATTACGCATTAACTGTCTCACATATCTCAGTAGACACTAGTCGAAAATTGTATTTGAGGAAAGGAAGTTGCGCAGTAACTGTCTCACATATTTCGGTGGACACCCGTCAAAATTCGCGCACGGTGACGTCACGACACGGTAATTTGGACCAATCTGAAAAGCGGACAAATACGCCTTGCTCGTTGGTAAATTGGTTTTTGAGGAAAGGAAATGTATCTGTCTGTCATATCTCGGTGGACACCTAAACCTCGCCGTAACAGGAAGGGAGGAAGAAGGGAGTGAACGAAGACACCGTATTCACAAGACGTACCTTTGTTCATTCCAAACCATCGAGCTGGCATGGCGGAGTGGTAGCGTGCTGGACTCGCACTCCGGAGACCGGGGTTCGATTCGTAAGCTCGGCCAATTTCTTACTCGGTTTTATTTGTTTATCTGGTCTGACTAGAAAGGCTAATTAGACTAATTGGTTAAGTAAGCAATTAACCAAACTCAGTGGAACTTACATGGAGCATCACTATACGATCCCTTTAATTGGTTGCATGGTTAGTAGCCAAAGTACAATTGGCCCCGTTTGAAATTCGCGCACGGTGACGTCACGACCGTTTCGACCAATTGAAAAGCGTGACATTTCTGTCGACAGCTCCTGCTTACAACGATGAGGCATTAAAGGCTTCCGCCTTAAAAAGTAAACGCCCTAACAAGGTTGATTAAAACCCATCTACGTTCTAAATTTTTTTTTGCCCTGAACCCGTTTGAACCCGTTTGAACCGGTTCAGTACGGTCCGAACCGGTTCGAAGCGGAACGGAATGTCGCTCTGGAGCCGAACATGGAACTGAACCCGAAAGGTGTGAACCCGAACCTGAACCGAACCAGAAAAAATTCCGGTTCGACACCCTGGCTGGCGGTCTGATCTCGATGATCAGATCCAACAATGCACTCTCTCACCAGAGCAGGATTTCCCCACCCTGATGTAGTACCTCGTCGCAATTTTCTATGAACAAACCAATTAACCATCGGCCCCGAGTCACCAGCGGCTGCGGAGCAGCTGACCAAGGTCGCGGTCAGACCTGTGACGCAGCGGAGGTTGCTAAGAATTTCTGGCTCCGGACTGGCCGCCACTGGAAACTGAACTTGGCAACGTTTATTTCTAGATCCTTATGTACTTAGGCTAGCCTAGCAGTGCTGTTCCAGGAACTAGCGGCTATTAAATGGGATGTGGTAGGGCTTAGCGAGGTTAGGAGGACAGATGAGCCTTATACAGTACCACGGGGCGGGCAAGTTACTGTGCTATCGTGGATTAGCATACAGACGAGAACTAGGTGTGGGATTCGTCATCAATCAGGATACAGCTGGCAACATAGAGGAGTTGTTCCGTATTTATTTTTATTTATTTATTTCCTCAAAGGTCTCGGTTGAGACATTACATGAGGGAGTGGACGGTATCTGGCAAACAATGGTAAAAAATGTTAAGATGAAAGGTTGGCGACGCTCCGCTTGAATTCTAGTGGGTTGATGATAATGGCAACTTCGGTGGGCAGGTCATTCCAGTCTCGTGCAGTAGGCTGAAAAAATGACTGCTGAAATGTCACAATATGGGCTTGTAGGGGATACACTGCGTTACTATGGCTGAACCGGGCGATGCGGTGGGCTCTTTTTATGTAGGGGTTATCAAGAGGCAAAGAATGGAAAAATTTATGAAAAAGGTTAAGACGTGCTATCTTACGGCGCGAGACTAGGGGGGGGCAAGTTGATTCGAGCTTTTAGTGCTGAGATGCTTGAGTGGTAGGAATAATTAGATAGAATGAATCGTGTTGCGCGGTTCTGAACCAATTCGAGGGCGTTAGTAAGATTATTGTGGTGCGGATCAAAAATAGCATTAGCATACTCAAGCTTGGGACGCACAAAGGTTTGAAAAGCAAGCTGTTTAATAGGGGGAGGAGCGAGTGAAAGGTTACGGCGTAAATAACCCAGAGCACAATTAGCAGAATTTATTATGTGATTAATATGACAGGTCCAAGTCAGGTCACGCGAGATATGCACACCAAGATATTTGAATGATTCGGATGTTCCAATCTGCAGGTTATTAATATTATAATTAGGCGCTACGTAATTACGACGACGGTGAATGGACATTAACACGGTTTTAGAAATATTTAATGACATGAGCCATGTTTTACACCAGTCCTGTATGCGAATAAGGTCAGTTTGTAATGCGAGATGGTCGGTGGAGTTAGTAATGGTTCGGTAAACGACACAGTTATCGGCAAAGAGTCGGATATGAGAAGAAATGTTACACGGTAGGTCATTAATATATATCAAGAAAAGAAGGGGCCCGAGTACCGTTCCTTGAGGTACCCCTGAGAGCACAGGTGTTAAGGATGAAGAGTGTGAATTGGCATATACGAACTGCTGACGGTTAGATAGAAACCCTCGAATCCAGTTCAGAACACATGGATGAATATTAAGGCGCGATAACTTTAGTAAGAGACGACCATGGGGGACCTTATCGAACGCTTTTTCGAAGTCTAAAAACACTGCATCAGTCGGGACATTACGATCAAGGTGTAAATGTAAGTCGTGCAGGAAGAGTGCCAGTTGGGTGTCACAGGAATGATTCTTGCGAAAACCATGCTGGCTTGAGTGAAAAAAATCAACGGACGATAGGAAATTAGCAATATGCGAGTATAAAACATGCTCCATTATTTTGCAAGAAACGCTTGTTATGGAAATCGGGCGGTTGTTACTCGGCGATGATCGGCTTCCTTTCTTGAAGACTGGGATGACCTTGCCCACCTGCCAGTCACGTGGAATCGAACCGGTGTTCAGGGATTCCTGGAATATGAGCGATAAGAACAGGCTACACGTATGTTTAGTATTTTTCATCACTTTGGCGTTGATACCGTCCACTCCAGTAGATGACGAGTTCTTCAGTGACTCAATTACCTTGACTATGCCGACGGGATGAAATGTGATATTTTGCATGAGCGGGTGCGTAAAATATGGTGGATCTGGAAGATTGTCAAGGGGTTCATTAGTAAAGACCGAACTGAATGCTGTGTTAAGAACATCTGCAACCTCAGTGTCGGGAATAGGAGATCCAGAGCTACTGTTAAGTGAAATCTCATTACATTGATTAGGGCTAATGGCTTTCCAAAATCGTTTTGGGTTAGTCTGCAGCATAGATGGTAAAGTAGTAGAAAAAACTTCCGTTTAGTCTGAGCGGTTAACTTGTCGTATTCTTTTGCGACAGCATGATACTTCTGCCATGTGGAAGAAGAGTTAGACAGCTTGGCCGACCGGAACAGGCGTTTTTTCTTATTATTGAGTCGTTTGAGTGATACATTAAACCATGGTGATGTTATTCTTTCTGATAAAGTAATGGTTGGAATGTAAAGACTTATAAGCCGATGCATCTCTGTTTTGAAAAGCAACCAGTTCGACTCGAGAGAATGTAGTGGAAAGTTAGCAGCGAAGGTGTCGAAGTAATCTGATAATTCACGGTTCATGCTGGCGTAGTCTCCTTTATCATAAAGCGTAAGTGTTTTTTTATTTTTTTGTTTCTTTAGTACGTTGCAATAAAAAGAAGTATGTATCGTCAAATGATCGCTGAGACCGCGCAACAAGGTGATAGGAGTAAAATTATCAGGATGCGTTGTTAATACGAGATCTAGAACGTTGTAGAACTTTTTGACGGGTTAGTTGGTACATTGTCTTGAAAGAATGTCGTACGCCAAAAAAGGACGAAACAGGAAGGAAAAACAAAGAACAGGAAAGAGGCGCAACTTCCAACTTTAATAACAGGAATGGAAACCAGGCGCTCTTTTATAGCCGCTGAGCTGCATGAGGGTGCGTGAACTAAAAAACAAATGCGGTGGTGGACGAGTGATAACAACGCTACAACACAGCACAACAAGTCATAGGGAGGTCGCTATTACAAAAGGCATGTTGATAACTCATGCGAGCGTGAATGATAGCACAGGTTGAACGATTATGAATAAGGATAAGAACTACCTCTAAGATATTAACAATCATGAAACCGATTGAAGGAAGCAGGCGGACTTTGCAAAGGGCATCTAAACAAAACCGTCCAAAAAAGCTAGTTCGTTTCTGGTGAGGAGAACAGAAGGCGTGCTAACGCAGTTGTCTTTTCTTTGATCAATATAAAAAGCCTCAATGACTTCTCTTTCGATTTTTTCTTTTGCCCTGGCTAGAAACCTGGTCTCTTGAAATTTCGGAAAACAATCTTTACACCTGCTACAATGTAAAGCTAGATTGCTTCCCGTCTTGCTTTTTAGTGTCACATTGTGCTGTCGAGCACGCTTATTGAAGCACTGTCCCGTTTGCCCCACATATACTTTGCCACACGTCTAGAACGTTGGACGAGTGGTCAGTAACGCGTGTGGGATCAGTGACGAGTTGAGTTAAGCCAAAAGTCATACACGTGTTTAAGAAATCGCTAGCCGGGCTGCTTTTCGATAATGTAGCGGCGGGATTAGACCAATCTATTGTGGGAAAATTAAAATCACCGAAGAGAAGGATAGGACTAAGTGGATATGTTTTAGTTAACGCATTTAAGGCATCATGAAATAAAGGGGTGAAAGAACTGTCAGCATTAGGAGGGCGGTAACAAATACCAATGAGGATGGGCGGATGTGTAGTAGTGCATCGAAGACAAATCATTTCCAGTTGTGAAGGGAGGTTAACAAATGAACAATGCAGATCCCGTTTAGTGGCGAGCAATACACCCCCACCGCGCGAATTATCGGGTCTATCCTTCCGGAATATCTCAAAATCTGGGAGAAATGGAAGAATCTCAGAATCGTGAACTGATGCGTTAAGCCATGTTTCAGTTAGTAGTAAGATATCGCATGAAGATGAACCTATTAAACTGCACAATGAATCGCGCTTGGGAACAACACTTCGAATGTTAGCAAGCAGAAATGATAAAGGGTGACGATTCGGCGAACGGGGTTCAAAATTTGGTTTTAATGGTGGCTACAAGCTGTCCTCAACGACATGGTTAGAAACATGGTCGAAATAGTGCGTTTTTTCACTTGTGACAAGTTTTCATTTCGCAAATTGTATTTCAGTTTTCGAGCCTTTCCAAATTCGATGAGGCGTTTCTGGGCAAGGCGCGTGCTGGGAGAAAGATCTTGAGCAACCGCATATCCTGTGTCTTTGAATTTCCGAGCGGAAGACAGGACTTGCTCTTTGTCTTTAAAGTGAGCAAATCTCACAATTATAGGTCTGCACCTACCAGTTTGGAAAGTCCCAATGCGATGGGCACGCTCAATGTCGCGCGGCTCTAACTGGATGTCTAAATACTGATTAATGTGTGCAATGATGATATTTTCAGAATCTGACGATGTTTCTTTATCTTTATCTTCAAGGCTGTAGAAAACAAGGTTGTTTCGTCTGGACCAATTTTCTGCATCATTTACCCGGGCAGACAGAGCATTTATCTGCGCCGTGTTCTCAGTGCTGATTCCATGCAGTTCTTTCAATTCAGTCTGCATGTCATCAATACCAACACATGCTGTCTCAATTTTATCTAGGCGCGCCTTAATCTCGCAAAATGTTTTATCAAGATCAACTAGTTTCATTAATGAGAGGGTGGCAGCTATCGTAATTAGGCTTAATAAGAGGTACAAGCTGAAGGTGACGCAGGCCTACGTGCATAGCTGCAACCATGATGTCCAGATCATTGAAAGCTTCAATCAAGACGTCAAATGAGCTGTGAAGAAAGTCAAATCACAGTAGGCTGTACTAATGAGTGACCTCAATGTGAAGGTAAGCAAGAAGCAGGCTGGAGACCTGGCGATAGGCCGCTATGGCAGAGGCTCCAGGAATAGCAGGGGGGAGTGATTAGTAGGGCTCACAGAGAGAAATAATTTACGGATCACGAATACCTTCTTCCGGAAACGAGGAAACAGGAAGTGGACGTGGAAGAGCTCCAATGATGAGATTAAAAATTAAGTCGACTTAATACGACGTGCTCAGCACGGTATTGTGCCGGATATCTGGAGATCCTGGGAAAGGTGCGTTGTAGCGACCACAGAGTGGTAAGGTCTCGAATTAGCCTAGATGTGAAGAGGGAACGAAGGAAACCAGTGAAGCGGACGTTCATTAATGAGTTAGTGGTAAGAGAGAAAGTAGAGGAATGCGGGATGTCGCTGTAGAACAGAGATTCGGCTCTAACTGAGGAAGAACATCTCGATGTTCAAACCATGAACGATCATGTCGCAGCTATCATTACAGAGTGCGCGGTAGGATGGTTGGTGAGGATACCGGCTCAAGATACGAAAGATCTGATTAAGAAACGCCACATCATGAAACTGCCCAGCACTACGGACAGAATAGAACTGCAGAGCTATCAAAGTTAATAAGCGCAAGGTAGCCGACATAAGGAAGTTTAATATGGAGAATATCGAGCATGCTGCAAAGCACGGCGGTAGCCTAAAAGCAGTAAAGAGAAAACTAGGCATAGGTAAAAACGAGATGTATGCGCTAAGAGACAAAGAGGGCAATGCCATTAGCAATATGGATGACATAGCTAAACTAGCCGAAGAGTTCTGCACAAATCTATACCGTAACCAGTGTAGTCAGAACGTTAATGAGAGAGGCAGTAGTGCACAGCACTGAGACATCCCGCTAGTAACGAAAGAGGAAGTAAAGAAAGCCTTAGGAGTAATGCAAATGGGGATAGCTGCTGGTGAAGAACAGGTAACAGCACATCTGTTGAAGTACGGAGGAGAGATTTCGCTGGAAAAACTAGCCATCCTGCGTATGCAATGGGTTATAACCTCGAGTGTACCAGGAGCTTGCAAGAACGTTCACATCATGTTAATTCATAAGAAATGAGACGCCAAGGGCTTCACAAATTACAAACCGACCAGCTTACTGTCCGTTGCCTACAAGGTATCTACTAAAGTAATCGCAAAAAGAACCAAGAAAACCTTAGACTTCAAGCAACCGAATGATCAGGCAGATTTTCCTAAAGGATACACGACAATAGACCATATACACAATATCATCAGGTGATAGAGCAACGCCCAGAATATAACCAACCCCCATATACAGCCTTCCTTGGAGACAAGAAAGCTTTTCCCTCAGTGGAAACCTGAGCAGTCTACCAGCATTGTGGAATCAGGGTGCAGCGAAGTCTTATGTGAAAATACCGGAAGATATCTATAACGACTACACAGAGTGCTTCATAAAGTCAGCAATAAAATTCTAATAAGGAAGGGCGTCAGGCAGGGAGACACGATCTCGCCAATGCTATTCGCCTCCTGTGTGCAGGATACAATGCCTTGATTGGGAACAGTCGGAGATAAGAGTTAATGGAGAATACCAAAGTATTCTGCGATTCGCTGATGACGTTTGCTAAGAAACTCAGTAGATGAACTGCAAAGCACGATCAATGAGTTAGACAGGCAGATGAAAACGGTGAGTCTAATAATTAACATGAAGAAAACGAAAGTAATGCTCAAATGTCTCGCAAGGGAATGTGGCATTGGTAGCGAGGAGCAGAAGGTGGTAAGGGAATACGTCTACTTGAGGCCGGTAGTAACCGCTGATCCGGATCATGAGAGGGAAATAACTAGAAGAATAAGAATGGGGTGGAGCAAATATGGAAGGTTCTCTCAGATCGTGAATGGCAGTTTGTCAATATCCCTATAAGGCAGGGTGTCAGGCAGGGAGGCACGATTTCGCCAATGCTGCTGACCGCCTGTTTACAGGAGGTATTCCGATGCCTGTATTGAGAACAGTTGAAAATAAGAGGTAATGGAGAACACCAAAGTATTCGGCGATTCACTGATGACTTTGCCTTGCTAAGGCACTCTGGAGATGAGCTGCTCAGCATGTTTAGTGTGTTAGACAGGAAGGACAGAACTGTCGGTCTTAAAATTAACACGGAGAAAACCAAAGTAATGATCTATAGATTCGCAAGAGAAAAGCAGTTCACTAATGGTAGCGAGGTGCTGGAAGTGGTAAGAGAATACGTCTACTCAAGGCAGGTAGTGGCCGCTGATCCGGATCATGAGAGGGAAATAACTAGAACAAGAATGGGGTGGAGTACTTATGCCAGGCTTTCACAGATTATGAATGCCAGTTTATCAATATCCTTCAAGAGAAAAGTATACATCACCTGCATCTTACCGGTACTCTCTTATGGGGCAGAAACATGGAGGCTAATGAAAAGGGTTCACATTAAGATAAGGACAACACAGCGAGCTATGGAAAGAGAAATTACAGGTGTAACTTTAAGAGGCCGGAAACGGGTAGAGTGGATGAGGGAACCGACGCAGCTTGATGACGTCCTAGCAGAAATTAAGAGGAAGAAATGGGCTTGGGCAGGGCATGTAATGCGTAGGCAAGACAACCGCTGGTCCTTAAGGGTAGCGGAGCGGATACCAGGAGAAGGCAAGCGTAGCAGCGGGCGGCAGAAATTTCGGTGGGAGGATGAGATTAAGAAGTTTGCTGTGATACGGAGGCCGCAGCTGGCAAAAGACAATGCCAATTGTAGAGACATGGGAGAGGCATTTACCTTGCAGTGGGCGCAGTCAGGCTGGTGGTGATGGTGACTTTGGCAGCAGCAGCGGACACGCGCACAAGCAATTGAAGCTACTATCTACCATTTTTCAGCACTTCCAGTGACGCATCGGCGCGTGTCATCGCGCGAGGATACCGGCTACGGGCGTGGCTGTCATCTGTGTACCGTGAGCGACACCTGGTCCGCTGTTTTCCTGTGGCTACGCAGAGCGTCTTTCCTGACACTTTGGCAGCAGCAGCGGACACGCGCACAAGCAATTGAAGCTACTATCTACCATTTTTCAGCACTTCCAGTGACGCATCGGCGCGTGTCATCGCGCGAGGATACCGGCTACGGGCGTGGTTGTCATCTGTGTACCGTGAGCGACACCTGGTCCGCTGTTTTCCTGTGGCTACGCAGAGCGTCTTTCCTGACACTTTGGCAGCAGCAGCGGACACGCGCACAAGCAATTGAAGCTACTATCTACCATTTTTCAGGTACTGGACGTTGGCCTCTGCCTATACTTGGTGGTCTTCCTGTGACCCTTTTCTACTGTACCTGCGGCTGCCTTGGCGCCGGCCCTACCTGTTTCCGGTCATCGAGCCTTCGTCTCTACACCACTTTTGCAACTTTCCGCAGCACTTCCAGTGACGCATCGGCGCGTGTCATCGCGCGAGGATACCGGCTACGGGCGTGGCTGTCATCTGTGTACCGTGAGCGACACCTGGTCCGCTGTTTTCCTGTGGCTACGCAGAGCGTCTTTCCTGACACTTTGGCAGCAGCAGCGGACACGCGCACAAGCAATTGAAGCTACTATCTACCATTTTTCAGGTTAGTCTTGACTACATTTGTAGTACTTCTTTTCCGGTGTCTCTGCTGCTGCTGCCGAAGTGTTTGTGACATGCCAAATGCAGAACTACTAAAGGTTCTCAAAGAGTTTAAGCAAGAAGTTCGCGACTTGCTTAAAAGTGACTTGCAGGAACAATTTACTGACTTGCGTACCTCTCTCGAAAGAGAACTTCGAAAAGAGCATCGCGACCTGAAGCAGAGCCTTGAATTCCTCAATAAACAGTATGAGGAAATGGTAACGAAGTGCACACGGCTCGAGGTAGAAAATAATGAACTGAAGGCTCAGAATGAAATTCTAGTGGCTGAGCAAGAGGAGCTTAAAACACTGGCTGTTCAACATGAGAAGAGAACAACTGCCCTTGAGCAGTATTCACGTAACAAAAACATTGAACTGAAAAATGTCCCCAACTCTTCCGATGAAAAGCTAACTGAAGTCCTTGCAAAACTTGGTGAAGCAGTAGGCGAGCCGATAGAAGAAAGCGACATCGATATTTGTCATCGTGTTCCTGCCAGAGATGCCCCTTTCCCACACATTGTAATACAATTCCACAACCGGTCTAAACGGGATGCTGTGTTGGAAAAGGCGCGGAAAATGCGTCTATCAGCTACCGACGTCGGCCTTTCAGAAACAACGCCCATCTACGTAAACGAACATCTCTGTCCGCAGTTAAAAAAGCTGCTCGGTATGACAGTGGCAAGGAAAAAAGAGATGAGCTGGCTGTATGCGTGGACGAAAGGCGGAAAAATATTTGCCCGTAAAACCGATAAATCCGGAGTTCTTCAGATAACGAGCAGCAGTGACCTTGAAAAGATTGTTTAGCACGCTTAATCGTATACCAGATGGCACCACAAGTATCAACCTTGCCGCTCTTTCCAGAGAAGTACAACATTTCTTGCTTACATATAAATGCTCAGTCAGCCAGAAACAAAGAAGACGAAATAACAACACTTTTTGACGGTTTTAAGTTTGATGCAGTGATGATAACAGAAACCTGGTACCGGGATGACTCGGAAGTGCTTCGTGTGCACGGCTATCGAACCTACCACTTGAATCGAAGTGGTAAGACAGGCGGCGGCGTAATGTTATTAGTGAAAGATACATTTGTATGCGACATTGTTCACATTTTTTCTGTAATAACTGATGATTATGAAATGCTAACTTTGCAATGTAATATGACCATTTTTTCTGTGGCATACCGTCCGCCCAAAGGTAGCAATATAGCTTTTCTTTCATTTCTTGACACTTTCTTAGGTTGGATCAACGAAAACGCCTACAAACTAATTCTAGGTGGAGACTTGAACATTGACCTCCTACACTCGTCCCCACAAAGTGAAGAATTGTGCCGTACTTTAGAAACTAATGCTTTTATTAATCTCATAGAACAACCAACTCGTATAGAGCGGGATACATCTACACTCATTGACATTTTTATCACCAATGCTACAAATGTGCCCATCAGTTCAGGTGTTCTTCAAACACACATTAGTGACCATTTACCTATATATTTAGTGCTTAGTCATAAAAAGTTCCAATTAAAAGACGCGAGACCGACTGTAAGTACATTCCGGGAGATAAATGAAGATACCCTGGGGTCTTTCTATAATTTAGTTTTAGGGATATCATGGGAGAGTGTTCTTTCAAGCGCTGATGCGGAGGAGGCTTATAACATCTTCATAGACAAATTTATAAAGGTATATAATGATTGCTTTCCCTTCAAAACTCGTAAGCGGCCACGAAAAGCACGCAAACCTTGGATTACAGCTGAATGTGTCAAAGCTATAAAGCTGAAAAATGTTCTTTATCAAAAGTTTTTAAAATCCAGAAA
This sequence comes from Amblyomma mixtum, assembly GCF_055824585.1. Classification (NCBI taxonomy): domain Eukaryota; kingdom Metazoa; phylum Arthropoda; class Arachnida; order Ixodida; family Ixodidae; genus Amblyomma; species Amblyomma mixtum. The sequence goes on from NC_143014.1 coordinate 177,248,842, forward strand.
CGAAAACGATTTAGGTGACTTCAAAAAACACAGAAACAGGACAAACAGCCTATTACGGAGAATTAAAAAAGAGTACTTTGAAAACCTTTTCATGCAGGACACGAAGCAAACTCCGGAAATAATTTGGAAAAGATTAAACACACTCCTAAATCGGCACACTGGTGCAATTGATAGCCCGATGGAGATAAGTATGAATGGCACAACTCTTGCAGGAGAAGAATTAGCTAAAGCTTTTAATGATTTCTTCACATCTGTGGGAAATAGTCATTATGACCCAAGCTGCATGAACTTTATGCACCAACCAACAGAAGAGACTGCATTTTTATTCCCGGTAACTGCAGATGACGTTGTGTCTACAATCTTATCTCTAAACAATACTACCAGTACTGATGTAGATGGTTTGGAGATTCGGCCACTTAAACATGTTGCTACTATTATAGCCCCTGTTTTAGAGTACATCATTAATCAAATATTTTCATGCGGCCAATTTCCTCGCCGGCTCCAAGTGGCCAAAGTTACTGCCATATTTAAAGGTGGTGAGAAATGTAACATGTCTAACTACAGGCCAATTTCAATACTTCCTGTATTCTCCAAGGTCGTTGAGAAGCTAATACACGTACGAATGAGCTCATTTTTAACCAAGCATCAGATTATGACACCGTATCAGTTTGGGTTCACCAAAAAACGCTCTACAGAAAGCGCCTTGCTAGTGCAAAAAGAAATCATCCTTAACGCCTTTGAACACCAATTGTATTCACTTGGAATTTTCATAGACTATTCAAAGGCATTTGACAAAATAAATCACGTTACACTATTAACAAAATTGGAATATTATGGTTTCAGAGGCTGTTTCCTTTCTCTTATTAAATCCTACCTACAATACCGCCAACAAAGGGTGCACATAAGTAACTCTTGCTCCAGCTTCAAACCATTGCTACATGGCGTTCCGCAGGGAAGTATTCTCGGGCCACTACTTTTCAACCTATATATTAATGACCTTGTTAACATAGATTTAAATACATCATTTGTTATTTATGCCGATGACACAAGCTTATTTTTCTCCCATCACAGTTTACCCCTGCTTGTAAAGAAAGCGAATGCAGTACTTGATGTATTGAACACTTGGTGTCTAAATAATTCCTTAACTATAAACGTCTCGAAGACAAAATCAGTTCTTTTTCGCCCTAAAAATAAACCAGTTAATTCAAATATTGTCCTGCAACTTGGTCTTTCAGTCATAGAGGTGGTACCAGTAATAAAAACCTTAGGTGTCCTTTTTCATGAGAATATGCAGTGGAACGCACATACTGACCTCGTTCACTCCAAACTATCCCGAATAGTTGGTATTCTTGCACGTTTTCGTAACTTTCTTCCTAAGCACATTAAATTACTTTTGTATAACTCCCTTTTCACATCCACATTATCGTATTGCTACTTGATATGGGGCACCACAACGTACACAAACTTGTCCAAAATCTATCGACTGCAGAAAAAAGCTGTAAGAATTATTTCAAATGAACCCAATGACGCCCACACAAAACCTCTTTTTGATGACCTTAGATTACAACCATTACCAAACCTGTTCAATGCACTTCTGTTAAAACGTCATCATGCCTTTCATCTAAATAATGACCCTTTCCTTGAAAACCTTGCGACCCTGTCTCCGTTTGCGAAAGCATATAGCACACGAAGCAGTCAGACATGGAAGATTCCTCACACCCGTACTAACTATGGCCGCCAAATGCTGATGTACACACTACCACATGCTCTTAACTCTTCTGATAACACCTCCAAGTCACCTCCAAGACATTAACACTTACAATTATGAACCCGCAATGTTAGCCCTATCACTTAACATGTTTTTATGATTATGTAAAGCCGTCGCCATATATATATTGCTTTTCTTTATATCGCTATCACTTTTTGTCCCCTGCTGTATTGCTTTGTGAACGGGGTGCTAGCTTTTGTCAAGCCGTTACAGGCTTTTTGCTAGCACCCCGTTGCATCACGAGTTCTGTAACATCATTGTTGATGCTAAAATAAATTTGAAAAAAATTTGAATTTGATGATGGTTCATTAAATTAATGACCGCCGAAAGGGGCAAAGGGCGCAGCTTTATTGGTTCAAACTCTAACGACAGTGCCTAGTAAGCTTTTCTAGCGTGTTGTCTGCGTAGCAGCGTAGCAAAGTGACTAACGCCGAGTCTCATTTACCAGATCTTCCGGTCTTGCGAGTTCACCTGTGCTACTGGATTCTTCAACGTCGATACTGTACATTTTGTTGCGAAAGTAACACTACGCTAGTCGCCGAGCCATTTCGCGGAGCTCTGGAAAGGCCAAGCTGCGCATACGCGAGGAGCGGGTGACGTCACAAGGCGCACAGCTGGAGCGCCGGGGCCGCCGCCGGAGCCGCCGCAGCCGCGCGCTCTCCATTGCCTCTCCGACACTCTCCTTCTCTCTCTCTGTCCCTCTCTGATGCGCAGTAGCGACTGCGCATCGCCATATGCGTGGTTTGTGGTGTATATATATAAAATTGGCAGTGGCTTATCTCTGCTATGCTAGGATATACGCAGCGTGATGTGAAAGCGAGGTGCCCTCTTGGAACAGCGGGCACCTGAACCATGGTTTAATCTAAGTGATGGTAGTGAGAGGTGCGCGCTGCATGCGTTGGCATTAACGTTGTGCCACAAACGCGACGCTGAAGCCAAAGGCCGTTGGCGTTCGTTGTGTACACTGGCATTGGCGTTGACAACGTTTTACACTCCGATCATCTTAAGGAAAGGAAGTGCGCATAATCGCTAACTGGGTGAGTGGACGCCTGAATAGTGCTTACAGGTACGTGGGGTGATGAGAGAAGCGGTGAGCTGCAGGCATCGACAAGGTTGTGCCAGAAGCGCGGCGCTGAAGCCGTAGGCCATCGGCGTTCATTGCGTTCATTGGCGTTGGCGTTGTACACGTTTTACACTCCGATCATTTTTAGGAAAGGAAGGCGAGAGCGCGGGCGAGGCGCGCCAGCTGTGCGTAGTGACGTCACTTGCTCCTCGCGCATGCGCAGTAGGGTGACGTCACTACGCACCATATGGCTACGCGCAGATGTCTCTTTCGCAATCCTCCAGGTTTAACTTTAGCTAAACCACAAGGCAATTTTTTTACTTATCTCCTAAATGGGCTTCGAGTGCTCGCTAAAGTGCTTTGAAGCGGGCAGTTTTCAAGCACTAGAGGGTGATTTTTTCCTCGTCCCATGTTTATTTATTTTGAACCCCCGATAAAAGAGAATGTTCGGCTCACTTTACAGCAGTTACCTTTGCTGTGCCCGGGAGCAGTCCTCCGTAGCGCCTCCATATGGGATGAACTGTGGCGCCACCTCTGGGTCGTGAATATCGCAAATAGTGACAAGGGGCGGGGGGGGGGGGGGGGGGGAATGGGAGGCATTTAAGAATATCGAAGTCGTCTTATTAAAAGAATTTAGCCAGCGTAGGGTTTCTAACCTAGGCACTCAGCATGTCAGGCGGACATGAAATGCATAGGACGCGGATTGTCGTTGGATCAAGCTTGTTAGAGGGGCACCTAGTGAACGCGTTGTGTTGTATTTGACGTACTGACTTGTGTTGGGAAGAAAAATGAGGAGAAGGGACTACTACATCTCCCCTTAAGGCAAAGTTTAAGGATCATCCTTCATTTTTTTTTATTTTATTGGGAACAAGGCACCCGCAGCGGCGCCGAAACGTATTAGTGCACCTGTCCTTGTTTTTCCTCGACATTTTGGGCCAGAATTTATTTTTTTCCGTATGTAGCGCTGCCAGCTTTCAAGCTCCTACGCTGCCCACGACAGAGCTTCGCGTTGCCTTTTAAGCACGCCGCCAGCAGCCGCTGGCGCCTATTTCGGAAACAAGAGAAAAGCGAAGCTCTGTCGTGCGCAGTGCAGACAGCGCGAAGCTGGCAGCTCGTTAACAAGTCGCGGATGAGAGCGCTGTAACCTTGGCGCAGTCAGGCGCACGAAGCACGCTGCACGTGGTGTTTTTTTTTAATTTCGTGGGCTTTCATCTTTGCAGCAAAAAAAAAAGACTACGCTAAGGCTCACTCGTCAAAAGTACCTGGGCTGTACCATTCCCATGACGCTCGACAACGTTTCAATTCACAACTGAGCGTTTAAAGCCAATTTAAATCGATAATTCATTAATCTCAACCACTAAAGTAGGCCGTGCCGCTGCTTTACATTACTGCTAATGACATTCATGTTTCATTTAGGAAGGATGTTTTTTTTTTTCAAATCTTGATCCATTTTAGCTGGGGCGCCCTGCTTGCATATGGCTTTTTCTACTGCTGCTATGCTATGCTATCTTTAGAGTACGGGGCGATCTGCGGAACGCTTTGTGTGGAGCGGGGGAGTAAGGAGCTTAGAGTGAATTTTCACTCTTAGATTCGCACAGCATTTCAGCAAGGAACGTACCCCGCTATGTCGCGATATCGCTATCGAGACCTAGGAATTGAGACCCACTACCACTATCGCTGTTAGCAGTCGAGTCGTGACTGATATGCAGGCTGAAGGTCTCTACAAATTCTTCGATCAACCCCGCCAAAATCTAATTAAATCCACCAGATAAACTTTCGAATTTTCTTAAATCATCAATACCTCTCACTCGCGGACTACACAGTCCCTGTCCTCGGTATCCCGGCTATCTGTTGCACCAACGACGTGTCCTGTCCAAGATAGCTTTGGAACCCTGTAAATTTCACCCAATTTTCAGCTCGCGGTGGCTTAGTTATTCATGCTGCCCTCCTGATCAGCATCTTTAAGGTTAGGCCTAAAATTGGCTACTTGTTCATTCCGCTTGCTTGTTTGTCTTTCAGAACTTCGCTGGCAACCAAGTTGGCGGAAGGCGACGCCTACAAGAGAGTACAGCTGCCTCTGACGGAGCTCGATATACCAGAACTGTCGATTCGACTGGCCTCTCCTGCATGCAGCCCCAAAGTACTCAGCCATATTGACGTCGACGCAATCTCTGACGCCAACTTCAACCGTCTCTGCAATGTCCTGGCCTCTAGTCGCCGTGTGCACAGGTGCAGCTTTTATATGGCAGAAAATCCACGAAAAAAGACACCTATGCTGTGCGAAATGCTCAAAGGGAATCGGTCGATCAGGAGACTTGAGGTCGTCATGAAGGGCTGCTACAAATCAAAGTTCATTACAAAACTCCTGCAGTCCTTGGAAGCAAATGAAGGTATATGCGATTTGACGATCTCAAGCGATTCCTTCAGAATTCAAACAGCCGGAGCGATCTCCGAGTTCTTCGCCCGCAACAGGACCGTCACTAAATTCCGTATTTCCTTCTTGGGAGTGCATTTCAGTCGGTTCCTCGATAAAATGTCCCGAGGGGTGTCGACCAATCCGGTCATTGTGGACATTGACACAGGAGCAGTGTGGACCTTCGGCCACACGAATCGCCGGATTAAGGAAACCACGCGGCGGAACAAGCACGTCCTGAACCGTGCCGTCGACTTCGTGGTCCTGCCCAGAATGGACAAAGCGTCTGCGGAGGCCTTTCAGCTTTTTTCTGGCAGGCCCTGCTTCTTCACCCTTCTGACGGAGACTTTAGGACAACCGGAATGCGAAGCTCTGAGAGCGGTAGCCTCTGCAGAAAATTTCTTGAGGGATTACTTCCTTGTGATCACGGGCATCGTGAAGAGTGCTCTCGTGTGCAACCCTTCAGTTGATGGCCACACTCAACTCGATGAGCTTAACGCTGACTGCTGGCATGCCATCGTACGCCATCTCAAGGTTGCCGACGTGCTAGCCTAGCTACACCTGCTCTGTCCTCTCTGAACATGGCGTGAAGGAAAGCAACAACGGTTTCATTTCAATTTTTTTTTTCGCAGCTGCGAGTTCTTGTTGAAAAACTTTCCAAACCATTGCATGGGGCTAAGGGGAACAACTACCTCGCCACCTTGGTCTCCGAACCAGTGAAAAGGGCGCAGAGGAAGTACTGTCTGCCTCCTAGGCCACCCTACTTCTCTTCGTGAGGCTTTTTTTTTGGCAGAGCACCTACCGCTTCAAGTGCATTTTTCAAGTTCAAGTTCAAGTTTCTTTTCCTTTCTTACAAAGGAAGAGCCGGGACTAAAATGTGGTAACAGCTTGACTGAAGGTCCCGACTCCTTGAGACAGTGGGAGTACAGAAGGAAGGCGAGGGTCACATCAATTGCATCAATTAGTAATGCCATGGGTATGCGATGCAGATCCACATTTACATGAAGCGCGAACACACATGCAAAATGAAAATCGCAATACACACATGTACTCAAAGCAAATGTTATACATAACTAGAATATACAGGATAGATGTTCCAAACTTTGGACAAAAAAAATCATGTCTGCTTCTTTCACAGATTGAAATTGTCTCGGCAGTAGTCACGGATATTGTGTTTTGAATTTCTGGTAATATCAAAATTTTCATGGATTAGTTTGTTTAGCAAGACGGGAAGGTTGTAACTTAAGGACTGGTTCATAGAGTAAGTTCTTGGTGTTGGAGTGATCCTTTCTTTGTATCTAGTGTTACGGCAGCTGTTATTTTCTCTGTTTTCCATGTACAATGAAGGGATTATCACGTTGTTGTGAAGAGTATTTATAGCATAATAGAAGCCTGTAAAAGTATAACGCTATGATTGGAAGGATATCATATTTTATAAAGATATTTCATGTGGGGAAAAGAAATGGCACATTTGCTATGGACCGGACGGCTTTTTTCTGCAGCAAAGGCAATCTATGAAGATTTGTTACCCCTATTGTTCCCCAAACCAAGCTGCAGTATTGGATATGAGTAAGTACTAACGCGTTCTAGAGCAACATCCTTACCCTTACTGGAAAAATATGTCTAAAGCGACCAAGTATGCCTAGAGCTGAGGAAACTTTCGAACAAATGTGTTCTATGTGCGCATTCCAAGTTAGGTTGTGAGAAAAGATAACTCCCAGTGTTTTTACAGAAGTCGCAAGCTCTATTGGTTGGCTGTTTAAGGCTATTTTGAGAGGCCTAGATATTTTCTTTCCCTTAGGGAGGTATAACAGAATTTGTATTTTTGACGGATTTATGCGGAAGGAGTTTGCATCTGCCCATGAGTGCAGTTTATTAAGGGCTTCGCTTGTTTTGTGTTCAACCTCGGCCTCGGAAATACCTGTGACAAAAAAAGTTGTGTCATCCGCAAATGACACAACCTGAACATTACTAGCGCTGTAGACGATGTCATTTATATAAACTAAAAATAGCAAAGGCCCAAGAATGCTTCCTTGGGGCACTCCGCATCTTATAGGGAGGGTAGGAGAGGATGCTGTCTTTATATCTACATATTGGGTTGTGTGAGATAAGTAAGATTGTAATAGGGTTAGCGCTAGGCCCCGCACACAATACCTCTCTAACTTAAAAATAAGAATATCGTGATTTATGAGGTCAAAGGCCTTAGTAAAATCGATGTAAATACCCATGGTGAGCTTGTTTTCACTGAATGCCTTAATTATAATTTCTTTTTGAGTTAGAAGTGCTGTCTCCGTAGATCTTTTCTTCCTGAATCCATGTTGAAAATCTAGAAATAAGCGATTTTCGTCAAAATAAGAAGTCACTCTGTGATGTATTATTTTCTCGATGTCTTTGGAAAACACAGGCAGTATGGAAATCGGTCGGTAGTTTGTGAATAGGTTCTTATCACCTTTTTTAAAAATGGGTATCACCCGAGCAATTAGCATTTATGTAGGGAACACCCCAATAGACAGAATCAAATTATAAATATAGGTAATAATCGGGCACAGTGTTTCAAGTACATATTTTACGGGTAATATCTGAAAGCCATTTACGTCCAGCGTTTTACTATTCTTCATGTTATTGATGGAAGAGAAAACCTCAGCTGTTTCAGTCGGGGCCAAGAACAGCGAATTTATCCTATCGTTTCTTCGCACGTGCTGAGCGTAGTTTCTAATGGTACTCCCATCGAGTTCATTATCTTTCGTTTGCTGAATAAAAAAGTGATTGAAAGCATCTGCCAATGGAACACCGGAGAGCTCTTTTTCCTCATGCCTAAAGGTGCCAAGTGTAAGCGTAGGAGTACCGGGACGCACCAAGGAGTTCAACTTGCGCCAGGCTGCATCTGGCCGCAGTGTAGTTTCAGCATCGAACATATCTATTAGGTATGAATCCTTAGCTTTCCTCAGCGTATACGTAAGTTTATTCCGGTAACTCTTAAATTCTGCAAGTATATTTAGATCTTTAGTCCTTACAAATTTGGCGTACAACGCATTTTTATGCTTGACCATTCGCAGGTGTTCTCTCGTTAACCAAGGTTTTCGTGCTCTCTTTGGCTTTTTTACTTGTGTTACTGGAAAATGCTGGTGGTATATTTTCTTAAGTATACTTATAAAGATAAGATACGCTGTGTTGCTCTCACGGCATTCATATACTGCATCCCATTTTGAGCATGTGAGGTCAGAATAGCGTGAAGACAGTCGCAAACCGTTTTCATTTATGGGATGTTATGAACGAAGAGGGAGAACTGTACCGCCGCTCATCAGCAAACACTTCAATAAACGGCTGATTCAAGAGTACTGCTGAAAACTCTAAAGCTGCTAAATATTCTAAGATCTGTGACGAGCGGTTCATTACAACAAAAATGAGACGGCCCTGCTTCTTTGGCACTGGTATCTAGAAGGAACGGTGTCGCAATCTGAAAAACATTCGGACAGATTTGTGTTTATTTATTTATAACTATACCTACAGCACCGTGAGGCATTGAAGTAAGGGGGGGGGAGACAACTAACAGTCTAAAAAGCAGGAAATGCAGATAAAATGAAAATACGCAAGCAACTGAATTTACAATCAAACAAGCATGCAGGCAACACTTTTACAATCATTGAAGGAACAAGGGCTCAATTACAATGCGTATTTTGCAGTGAAGAAAAAAAAATCAGTGCAGGTAACGGCAGCAATGTCATGTGGGAGTTTATTCCATTCGCGAATTGTCTGGGGGAAGAAGGACATCTTGAAGAAGTTCGTTTTGCACCTGGTCTCTAATTTTATAGGCGTGATCAAGACGCGGGGATACAAAATCGGGATGTCGAAGATAATGCTCCCTGTTAATACCAGTTTTATCGTGACAAACACTGTGGAGAAATTTTAGCCTAAGAAGTTTCCTTCGCTGCTGGAGTGATTCCCATCTAAAGGTTATTCTTTGCTGCGGAGACGCCAAAATTTCTGGAAAAGTTGGCATTAACAAATCGCACGGCCAAGTTCTGGATCCTTTCAATCTTGTGAATATCTACCTACAGCCAAGGGTCCCAGAAACAACAAGCATATTCATGCACTGGTCTAATGTTAGTTTTATACTGGAGCTCTTTGGCATTAGGCGGTAAATTCTTCGCATTTCTGCGAAGAAAACCCAGCACTTCGATAACCCTTGCTTGTAATGTAATCTATATGGTGACATCAGGATAAATTTGCAGTAAATTAAATACGAAGATATTTGTGTTTGAAAACTTTTGACAATGTTTCCGCGTTAATACTCTATGAAAAATCATTAGATTTTTTTTTCCTAGTAAAACACATGTACACAGATTTTTTCACGTCAATATCCACCCGCCAAGTATTCACCACTTAGTAATCAAGGACAAATCACTCTGCAGGACACTGCAATCGTGGAAATTATGGATGACCCTTTATAGAACGCAGTCGTCTGCAAACAGACGCATTTTTGAAGAAATACCGCAACATATATCATTCATATAGATTAAAAAGAGGAGTGGCCCCAGAACTGACCCCTGAGGTGCACCAGACGATACGTCTGCCTGATCAGATTGCGCTCCATATAACACTACTATTTGACGTCTCAAATGTAAATATTCTTTAATCCAGGCAATAACTGAACAATTTAAGTTGTACCAGGATAGTTTTTGAAGCAGTAAAGAATGGGGGACTAAGTCAAAGACTTTCCTGAAATCCAAATATAAACAGTCAATAGTGAATCCGTCGTCCAAGGCACCTGCCAGATCATATGTAAATTCGCTCAATTGCAGGACACAAGAAAATCCAGTACGGAAACACGTGCTGCTGGGGCGATAGTAACGAAAGAGCGTTCAAATGATTCATTATGTTTGTAAAGAAAATATGTTCAAGCACCTTGCAGCTAATACTCGTTAGCGAGATCGGACGGTAATTTGAAACGATACTGCGGGGCCCCGACTTGTGCACTGGCACGACGTGAGCAAATTTCCAGTCATCTGCCAAAACACTTTCTTGAAGCGATTTTGTGAAAGTAAACAAGTATTTTGATGCCGGGCCCACGCACGAAGAAACTGATGGAGCTGGTAAGCCGTCTGGCCCAGCGGCTTTTGAAGCATTCAATTTTTTCAACAATGTTTGAATTCCGCGCCAATCAAAATCGATGTCTTCCACGTGTTCTGCGCCCCACATCGGTTGTCTGCGCATTATAGTCATGACTACTCAGGCGACCAGCTAACACAGAGCTAAAATACTCGTTGAATAGTTTTGATTTTACAAGGTAGATATGGATCAAATTGCCGTTATCTTCGAGCCGTGGAAATGATACTGTATCTTTGGCGTACAATTTGATAACTTCCCAAAGTTGTTTTGGGCGCCTCTGCATCCTTGAAGGAAAAGACTCAAAGAACTTATCTTTTTCTATTTTCAAGAACGTTTCATGTCCTTAGTTATTTGCTTCAGTTTTTTGCTCAAGCGGAACGAAGACGATTTCTTATACACAGCATAAGTAGTCGCCCTTTTTCTGGCGATCCTATCCCTGCGTATACTTGATTTTCTGAGGCCAGTATTGCAAGTGGATATGGACCTTCGTTGTGCAATACTGAGCTCTAGAAAATAAACTCGATACACTTTTATTGGTGCCTGATTTCACGTTTTGACGGGTGCTGAAGTCGAAGCCTTCACGACAAAGAAATCCTGGGGCCTTCATACCCTTTCCGACCATATTAGAGAGAGTAAAAGCATTCTTGTAAAAGCGTTCTTTAGGAAGTGTTAAGACAAACATAGAAGCTAATAAAAGTGGATTGAAAGTTTTTTGTCTTTATGTAGTAACAACTTTTGAGCCTTCTTCCGACAATTGGCCATCATTATCCAAATGACTCAAGTACTTCCTTTCATGACATTATAGACAGTTTCTACATATTTCCTCTGAACAACTTACCAACAATGTCTAAAAACACCCTATCGACGGTGTTCATACATTTAGCCACCGTTATCCAAAAAACTCAAGTACGAAGAAAGTGTTCATAATTCCTACCATCAACCTTCAACATTTGTATGTGTGTTAACGATACTGTATGATCTTTTATCAACATTGTTTTATCACTTCAAAATCTTTTTATAACACTGTGCCGTAAGCGGTTTAAAAAATGATAGAAGCACGCAAGATGTCGCTTCAGCTTCATCGTTTACAGACTCTTCCTCCATGGTGATACTGTCAGCTCACAGACAATCGCCCCTCTGCTTCGACGCCGATATCAGCCGCCCATCTTCCTTCAGGGTGCATAATATACACCGATGCATCACACACAGCAGTGCAGGGAGTTACTGCAGTTTACAGTCCCTCCCATCCTCATCTCAACTCCCGCGCTTCATATAGCGCGCATACTTGCTCCCCCCTTGCCTTGGAGCTTCAGGCGATACACAATGCCATTGCTTCCCTTCCACTCGTACCTACTTTCAATATTGTACACATTTACACCGACTCCCTTGCCGCCCTTAAGCAGCTTAAGGTTGTCCGGCGCACATTCCAAGTTACACAATCCATTCACCAACTTTGCACAAAATACCCCTGTCCTGTGTGTATACAGTGGATTCGCGGGCATGCCCAGGATCCGCATAATATTCATGTGGATGCAATAACACACCTTGACACATCTGATATCCCGCCACCTTCCCCTCTTCCCTCAGATCCGTTCCTGTCCCATGTTTCCGAGAAACAGTCTTTGCGTCAGCGAACACGCGCTCTAATTCCTCCGTGTTCGTACCCTCTCCCCGAGTCTCAATCGGGAGGAGGAGGTATCTGTGCGCCGGATTCGGGCAGGAGCGGCTCTGACTCCTTCTGTGCGTCATCGGTGGCGTGACAAACGTTACGAAGTGACAGACAAGTGTCCCCATTGTGGTGCTGCGCCCGACCAGTGTGATGAAAAACACTTGCTGTGGACTTGCCCGGCTACAGCTTCCGTGAGACGACGTTTCCTAAGAAAGGTTGGCCTGCGATGGGACGTTGCAGACGACTATAGCAAGTGGACTCAAGATAATCGTTTTATCGCGAACTTTTGCCGCTTTTTTAAGCGAGGCTTGTTTGCACTCCTTTTTATAACTTTCTTTCCTTTTTCATTATGCCTAATGGCAAACAGCTCGAATAAAAAAAAATTATTGCTTAGAAGCCCTAAGATACATAACCTCGGCAAGATATGCAAGGCACATCAGAATATTTACGGTGAACAATAAAGGAAAAGAATATTGGCTTCCGCACAGAAGCCCGCCCTTCCCTCCTACTTCTCTTACTAACAGTGATGACACAGAAATTGTCTAGCAATTTTATATGCTTTACGCAAAGCCCCAGTGCCCCTTTAGAGTAAATGTTATTGTGAGTAGGTATTACAGGTATAATTGGCTTTTTCACATGGATGTAATGCTCACCTTCCTGTACAACACACAAGTGAACAATTTTTTTTTGTAACATGAAGGTTCCACGAGCTACATACCAAAATTTTGGAAAAAAACTTTGGGCATGCACACATACACAATGCGCGGCACTGTCGCTTAAACAGTAAGAAATCAAGCCTGATTCCCTTTTAGCTTTCTGGCATGGCAGTCAATCCAGAACAGTCGAGGAAGGCAAATAAACTCTTGACGAAATGAAAGATGGGAAGCACCCTGAAGCAAGCTTGAAGTGCAGCAGCTTAGAAGTGCAGACATGATTTCCTCGACATAGCTGGATGTGGGTTTTTACCTTTGACAAGTATCATACGTGCTTGTTCTTTTTGAACAGTTGACAGCACTATAATATGCACATTTAGACTCAATGTTTCTAATGATGTGATTGGTTGCCTGTCTAGAATTGCTAAAAAATCTCTCACTATGATACAATGTTTACACCGTTTTAAGGCCAACATTAAAGAGGGGAAAGACTTGCGAATTAAAAGGCAAACAGGGTGCTAAACGGATGCTAAAAGTCCTCAACAATGCAGATATCATGCTTTGAGCTGCGTTTTACAAACATATAATAGCAAAAGGATACTGAAGTGACCTGGTTGGAGTGCCATCCTGTCACTTGTCCGCAATATCAAGGAGTCTGTATGTCGTTACTTGTCTGCATCACCAGCATCAACAGGTAGCCGCCTCCATGTTATGGTGGAATGCAGCAGCGAGAGAACTATAAGAGAACTGCCCAGCTCATATCCCGCTGCGCTGCCTCGTTTGTGTTTTTGCCGTGGGCACCTAATGTTCACTTCCCAACAGCTCTCTGATTTGTTTCCAATCACGACTGGAGTTCTGCCCTTAGGCACAAAAACGGATTTTCGAAAGTGAGCTCTGGCACATTTATTCCTTTCCAAATGCCTCTCAGCGCTTCATATTTTGTTGTTGTTGTGTTGTGTGTTTTATGGCACATAGGCAACTAAGGCTATCATGCACCGAACGCAAGGTATGGAAAATTGTCTTGAAGAATTTTATATCCATAATGAAACAAAACGGTGGTGTAAAGGGCCTAAAATGTTATTTCATACCACCTAGTGAAGGGAATGGGCAAAAAATTTTGAAATGGCTAATGGCTTCATATTTTGTGTACCCCCCTAGTGCTCTGTATGTTTAATTATCCGGGCATCTCTTCACATTTCTGCTTTTCCTTTGAGATTTACGCTTACCGCGATATAATTATATTCAGCCCGTCTGGGTATTTAATGGCATATTGTAAGCACCTGATCAGTTGTATGGTCGAAAATCATCAAACCTCACTTAACTGCGATAAAACTGAAACCTAGATCATCTCCTTCCTCTCCACATCAATTAACCAGTTTGCAAATCTGCCTGACACTCTGCGGGCTAAAACTGAAATGTTGTCTTCATACAGTAAACCGGAGAGCTATTGCTCAACGACCTTATCACCTAATCTGTGCGACAGATTATAACCTAGACTACTTTCTTGTAGTCTTCTTTCTATGTTTATCATATAAAGCATGAGCGGCAGCGGTGATAGAAGACCGCCTTTGCCTTATTCCTTTGCCTACCTCGACAGTTGTCGTACATCTTACTCATTCCCATGCAATTTCATCTTATTGTCTCGGTATATTTGCTGTAGGAAATCAATTATTTTATTACAGATACTTCATATTTTAGCATGTTACAAGGAGTTCCCCGTTCACGTTGTCGTATGCACCACTTGTGTCCAGAAAAGCTAAATACACTGGTCTGTTTTCCGCCCTATCTATTTTTATGCATTGAGTAAGCACGAACAGCCTACCATCTAAGCGCCTACCCCTTCTGAACCCGTTCTGAAGTTTTACGAGTATCCTATTACTTTCTACCCATGACTGTATTTTTACTTTCACCGCCTGCATTGCCAGCCTGTATATAACAGATGTTATGGTAAACGGTCTCAAGGATGTTATGTATATCCGAACTCCATAGCCTTTATAAATCATATTCATTTTACTCTGTCACCAGCTTTGCGGAATTTTCTTACCTCTTGTGACTGTTTCGAATGCTTTTAACAACCTTTCTTGCTTCCTGGACAGAGTTCATTAATCCACTTGATTGGAATTTTGTCTATTCCTGCGGATGTACGTACAGCCTTTGTCAAAAGTAACCAGGCTGCATGGTTTGCTTCTAGCTCGTACAGTGGAGCCCTTACAGCTTTCCCTGAAGCTTAAATGGTCGTTAAAGGGAAGGACTGGGGGTATTCTTACTTTCCAACACCTTTTGATCTTTAGGAAAGCCACAAGGGCTCCACTGTAGAAGCAAACCATGCAGCCTGGTTACTTTGCAAACCATGCAGCCTGGTCTCATTAGTTCTTTACAGCACTCTGGAAGTCAGAAACCTCCATAGTGAACCTTTGTGTTTCTGTTCTGTTGTGTTCTTCTCTGTCGTCTTCGTCTTTTTTCGTTCGTTAGCGATGAACAACATCTCTACTCGCGAGTGGTGCGTTGGTGAAATTTTGTTGCCTGGTCTGTACTCCATCTCATAAATCCTTTGCAGCACTAATGAAATTAGAGACCTCCTCTGTGAGCGCTTGGGTTCTGTCTTTTCTGTCGTCTTCGTCTTTTTTGCGTTATTAACGATGAATATTTTGTATCGCGGGTGGTGCGTTGATGAAATTTTGTCGCCTGGTCTGTACTCCATCTCATAAGTCCCTTGCAGTACATTTGAAATTTGAGACCTCCTCTGTGAACGCTTGGGTTCCGTCTTCTTCGTTGTCATCCTCGTCTTTTTTGCGTTCGTTAACGATGAATACCTTTGCTACTCGCGGGTGGTGCGTTCGTGAACTTTTGTCGCCGGGTCTGTACTCCACCTCATAAGTCCCTTGCAGCACTATCGAAGTTAGAGACCTCCTCTGTGACCGTTTGGGTTCTGTCTTCTTCTCTGTCGTCTTCGTCTTTTTTGCGTTCGTTAAGGATGAGAACCCTTGCTTCTCGAGGGTGGTGCGTTCGTGAAATTTTGCCGCCTGGTCTGTACTCCATATCATCAATCTTTTGCAGCACTATGAAATTAGAGACCTCCTCTGTGAGCGCTTGGGTTCTGTCTTCTCTGTCGTCTTCGTCTTTTTTGCGTTCGTTAATGATGAGTACCTTTTCTACTCGCGGGTGGTGCGTTGGTGAAATTTTGTCGCCTGTTCTGTACTCCATCTGATAGGTTCTTTCCAGCACTATTGAAGTTAGAGACCTCCTCTGTGAGTGCTTGGGTTCTGTCTTCTTCTCTGTCGTATTCGTCTTTTTTGCGTTCATTAACTATGAATACCTTTGCTACTCGCGGGCGGTGCGTTGGTGAAATTTTGTCGCCTGGTCTGTACCTCATATCATAAGTCCCTTGCAGCACTATTGAAGTTAGAGACCTCGTCTGTGACCGTTTGGGTTCTGTCTTCTTCTCTGTCGTCTTCGTCTTTTTTTTTGCGTCCGTTAACGATGAATACCTTTGCTACTCGCGGCTGGTGCGTTGGTGAAATTTTGTCGCCCGGACTGTACTCCATCTCATAAGTCGCTTGCCCCCCTAAGGGAGGTGGAAACCTGCTCAGCCAATCAGGAGAGCGCCATAAACGCGTTAATCCGCGCCTTGTCGTCTGCGTGTGACCTGCTCGTGGTGTACACATATATGGTTAGGAAAGAGTATAAATCATCCCTTTCTATGTACCATAAGCGTATGTGCACTTACATATTGTTACAGGTTCTATTTACAAATACTATTTACAAGGCAGGTCGAGAAGAGCCTGGTGCGCCGGCGGCAGGATACTGGACTTTCTCTTCTTCTTCCAGCCGCCGCACGTCTTCTTTGTTCTTCAGAGCCCATGCGCAGCACGTGACATTTCCCCGTTCGCAGACGAAGCCCTCTGGGCCAGTGAATCAATCGGGATCCCGAGAGTGGAATGGCTTCAGCCGTGCGACATGCACGACCTGGGTTGTCCTTGAGCGGCGTCCTTGCGTTGATTGGGGAGAGATGACATAGTTGAGGTCATTGAGGCGAGCAACAACGATGAACGGGCCTGTGTAGTGGGATAGCAGCTTTTCTGATAAACCACGCTTGCGTAGGGGCGTCCACAACCATACAACGTCACCGGGCAGGTAGGAGACATCCTTGCGCCGGCGGTCATAACGCTGCTTAGAGCGATGCTGTGATGCCAAGGTGCGTATCCGGGCAATCCGACGGGCTTCTTCAGCGCGACATAGAGTGTTGGCAATAGAAGGCTCGGTGTCGAGAGAGAAAGGTAAGATGCTGTCGAGGGAGCTTCGAGGTGGACGGGCATAAAGGAGGAAGAATGGGCTGTAACCAGTTATTTCATGCCTCGACGTGTTATAGGCGTATGTAATGAAGGGAAGCACATCGTCCCAGTTCTTATGGCGGGAATCGACATACATGGCCAGCATGGTCGTGAGTGTCCGATTGGTACGTTCAACCAGTCCATTAGTCTGGGGGTGGTACGGCGTCGAGTGGCGAAAATGGCATGAACTAAGACGCAGAAGCTCTTCCACAACGTCTGCCGTAAACTGGCGACCGCGGTCACTGATAACAACTCGAGGAGGTCCATGCCGGAGGATGACAGCACGAAGAAGGAAGAGCGAGACCTCAGCAGCGGTGGCGCAAGGTAGGGCGGCGGTCTCACAGTAACGCGTGAGGTGATCAACGCACACTATAATCCAGCGGTTACCGTTGGACGAGCGGGGAAACGGGCCGAGCAGATCGAGTCCAACTTGTTCATATGGCGTGCTTGGAGGTGGCACAGGATGCAGGCGTCCAGGCGAAGAAGTCGTGGGAAGCTTGAACCGCTGACACTGCACGCAGGTGGCCACGTAGCGCTGAACCATATGACGCATTTTTGGCCAGTAAAAACGTTCTTTGATGCGGTTAAGGGTCCTGGCAAACCCCAAGTGCCCAGCCGTGACGTCATCGTGCATTGCCTGCAGAACAGAGGAGTACAGAGTAGCCGGAACGACGAGGAGAGAGCGCGCACCTCCAGGCGAGTAATTCGTTCTATAGAGTAAACCGTCGCGAATGCAGAAAGGGCTTGCGGATGTCGGGTCACGGGCTTCGGCAAAAAGCGGCGCCAAGTGCTGATCCTTGCGTTGTTCCGTCTGGAATATTATAAACTCAGCATATTAATTTATTTGTAGCATTCGCACGTTTATTTAGTTGTACGTCTTCAAACGAAGATACAGCGATAAGCTTATCCTAGCGGTGCCATCTGGTTACTGGAACCGGAACCATTTCTTGGTCAACAAACCGACTATGTTTTAGGCCTAGAGGCAGCGAAATCGTAACACTAAATAAGAAATAAGGCATATTTATCACTCATTCGTTTTTTTATACACGAGATGAGAGGAAGCAAAAGCCGCATTTACCATTTCTAGCCAGTCAACGCACTCGAAACGACAGTAACAACGGCGAATTCAGGCCATAGCGAGGGGTGCTGCTTCGATAGGCTCCGTCATTTTGGACACGATATTTCAGCGTGCGCAATAGCCACACACGTTAAACTCGGGAAATAGCCTACGCAACGCGAGCATAAGGTAAGGCTCGATTTTAAATAGTGTTTTGCGGATGTACACTCCTCAGCACGACATTTTTTTAGCGTGCGCTGTCGCATATGTATATTTTATACTGGCACGACGTTCCGCAGCGTCATAACGCTGTCTCTGATCTCATCACAGCTTTGGTTGTGCGGCAAGGAACTGTTGAGATGGTGTATAACTCTATAATGGTGTAGTAGTAGTAGTAGAAATCTTTTATTCGGCCAAAATTTACAGGCCGAGCACGTCGACCGCCTGGGCGACCAGAAGTCGCTGTTCTTCCTCCCCTTCAGCGCTAAGCCAGTCGAGCCAGGTGGTGATGGATAAAGAAGGTGGGGGGTAGGAACCCGACTGCTGAGCAGCCGGGCAATAGAAGAGGCAATGGGCAAGGTCCGCATAGACACAGGGGCAGTTGGGACAGGAAGGGTCCGATCGATAGACATAGAGAAAGAGGCGAGACGGGGTGATGACTGCATTGCCGACACTTGCTCAGCGGCGGTGGCGGAAGCAACATCGGCAAAGAGTAACTGCAAATCCTTCACTTTGCAGTTCTTGGCCAGGCTTGCAGCGATACACCTGGTGAACTAAAGTGGCAAGAGCAACGACGATCGGCCCCGCAAGATAACGACACAAGCAGCGCCAGCCAGGAGCATATAAAAGGACAAGGCTCACCTGTGCCCCCCACACTTGCTCAGCGGCGGTGGCGGAAGCAACATCGGCAAAGAGTAACTGCAAATCCTTCACTTTGCAGTTCTTGGCCAGGCTTGCAGCGATACACCTGGTGAACTAAAGTGGCAAGAGCAACGACGATCGGCCCCGCAAGATAACGACACAAGCAGCGCCAGCCAGGAGCATATAAAAGGACAAGGCTCACCTGTGCCCCCCACACTTGCTCAGCGGCGGTGGCGGAAGCAACATCGGCAAAGAGTAACTGCAAATCCTTCACTTTGCAGGTTGGTGTGTTTTCACTTATTGAAGTCATAAGAAACCTTCTGCCAAACGCCGCCGCCGCTTGAGTCTGTGCTGTTGCTGTAGTTGTTTTCTATTGTGCCGCATGCTTTTCCATCGTGAGTGCTATGGGTGATCCTGTTTGTGATATATGCCTGGTTTGTAATCAGTCACTTCCAGCAGAGGGCTCGTCCCTTACCTGCTCAGAATGCCGATACGGTTACCACTTAGGCGCTTGTTCTAATACGACGAAAGCTGCCTACAAAGCAATGACAGATATCGATAAAAAAAGTTGGAAGTGTCAAACATGTGTAGTTTCAGCTGCTCGAGGCTCAAAAATTGTAACAAAGGTACAGAAGGAGCAGTCTCTGACAGAAAGGATGCTAATGGAAATCAACAAAAAGCTCTGTGAACTACCGGAAATCAAACAGAAGTTAGATATCCTTTTCCAGGTAAAAGAGACAGTGGAAAGTATGGAAAAGTCTGTTCAGCATCTTTCAGATCAGTATGATGA
The DNA here is from genome assembly GCF_055824585.1 of Amblyomma mixtum. Taxonomy (NCBI): domain Eukaryota; kingdom Metazoa; phylum Arthropoda; class Arachnida; order Ixodida; family Ixodidae; genus Amblyomma; species Amblyomma mixtum. The sequence goes on from NC_143014.1 coordinate 177,268,556, forward strand.
AGTGCTGGCCAAAATGCAGCTGCAGTCGACTGAGATTGTCACTTTATCAAAAAGGGTTGAAAAGATTGAGGCACAGATTCAGTCAGAGAACACTAACCCGGAAGTCTGCGAATTACGACAGCAAATAAACAGTCTGGAACAGTACAGCAGGCGGAATAACTTGGAAGTACATGGACTTGCGCAAACCAAAAATGAAAACTTGTTCCAAGAAATCAATGCTATAGCACAGGACCTAGAGCTTCCTCAGTTGACTGAGCACGACGTTGAAGGCCTTCATAGACTGCCCGCTAAACGTGGCAAAACCCCGGCAGTTCTGGTTCGCTTTTCCTCACGTGTAATGAAGGACCAATGGATGGCAAAGAAGCAAAGTATGCGGGAAGCTGAATCCACAGTGTACTTTCTTGACAATTTAACAGCGCAGAACAAAAAGCTCATGTGGATGATGAGGACAAGGGCCACAGAAAAGCAGTACGAATATGCTTGGCACAGTAATGGAAAGTTTTTTGTGCGCAAGTGCCAGGGTGAAACGGCAATCCGGATCGCGTGTGTGGCTGACCTGGAAAATATCATCTGAGCAGGCACCGCCTCTACTTCGCCTTACTAATCAGTTTTTTTCATCATTTTTTTATGGCATCACAAACAAAGCCTCCTTACTACGATGCTTTATCTTTTAACTCTGCGGTGCGCAGTTGTCTTGTTCACGAAAATGACAGGATGTCAGTCTTTCATGTGAATATTAGAAGTCTAAAAAATAAGCACATTGAAATGCAATCAGATTTGGATTCCCTGAATCACAGATTTGATATACTAGCGTACACCGAAACATGGTTCACAAATCAAAATGATGTTATCTTCTTTCGTGGCTACAAGTTTGAAGGCGTGTTCAGAGAAAACCGTAGAGGAGGTGGCGTCGCATTGTATGTTAAAGAAAACCTTGACTATGAAGTTTTATCAGATTTTTCTCTTGTCGATACCCACTACGAATCGGTTGCTATAAAATGTCATGGAACACTGATCGCTTGCATTTATCGACCCCCATCTAGTGAAAGTGCCGAATTTATCAAGTTTGTGCGTGATCTTCTTGAATATGCTTGTATCGTAAATATCCCTGTTGTTTTGGTTGGAGACTTTAACATTGATCTTTTGACAAACAGCTCCCCGCGACGTCTTTTTTGTGAAGCCATTGATGCATTTCTCTGCACCAATGTTATTCAGTCACCAACAAGAATAACCTTAGAGAGGGACTCATTATTAGATTTATGTGTTACAAATCATGAGTTATCAAGAGTGCTATCAGGTGTGCTTACATTTGATTTGAGCGACCATCTGCCTATATTCTGTTTTTTTTGCTCGGGCGATAAAAAAAAGGAAGCAAGTACCAACTCCCCAGATAGTATATCGCAGTTTCAATCAAGAAAACTTAGCTAGGTTTAGATCCATGATGGAATGCACTGCCTGGAGCGAAGTTTACAATGAGTTAAATCCTAGTATAGCGTACAATATCTTTCTTCAGTTAGTAAAAAGCAAATATGATACTGCATTTCCTTTGACAGTGGGAAAAACTCACAAAAAGTCTCGAAAGCCGTGGGTTACGAGAGAGTTATATCGACGAATTCAAACCCGTGACAGGCTTTTTGACAAATTCATCCAATCAAAAGATCCAGTCATACTTAAGGAATACAAAAAACTTAAAAATAAGTTAGGCTCTGATATTAAAAAAGCTAAGAAACAGTATTATCAGAATAAATTTTCAGCAGTCTCCAATTGCCCTAAGAAAATATGGGATTGTTTGAGCGACCTCATGGGAAGGGCGACAACCCATATTCCCAGCACATTAACATTCAATGGTGTTGAATACAGTGGCGATGCTTTGGCAGACAAGTTTAATGCTCATTTCCTATCCTCTGGCGAATCATCTCAGAAGCAGGATAGAAATCATGAAATTGCTCAGTATATTGCCTCTCCAATTGGTAGTTCCATATTCTTGAATCCTTGCAGCGAACATGAAGTATTCACATTCCTTAGAAGCCTAGACAAATCCACTGCGGCAGGCGCTGATGAAATTAAGGCCGAGCCTATTATTGCTGTTGCCGATCTAATTAGCTTGCCCTTGCAGCATATATGTAACAACGCGTTAGTTCAAGGTATATTTCCAGATGGTATGAAAATTGCCAGAGTGGTTGTTTTACACAAAGGTGGCCCTTATGACAATATAAACAACTACAGACCTATATCTGTACTCCCTTTGTTTTCTAAACTGCTGGAATATTTGATCAAAATCAGACTGTGTAAGTTCTTTGACGACAGACAAATTTTTGTTAACGAACAGTTCGGATTTCGTGAGAAGAAGTCAACAGAAATGGCATTGCTTAGTATAAAGGAAAAAATATTTTCTAATATGGATGACAAACAATTTACAGTTGGACTTTTTTTAGATTTCAGGAAGGCATTTGATTCAGTTAAACATGATATTTTATTTTATAAGCTACCGTTTTATGGCATTCGAGGAGTTGCCTTAAGTCTGATCCGTACTTATCTTTCCGGTCGCGTGCAGTATACATGTTTGAATGGTCATCAATCACAACCTGGTCAATTAATATACGGTGTTCCACAAGGGTCTATTTTGGGTCCAATATTTTTCATTCTTTATATCAATGATATAATAGCCATCCCTCGAACTCCCATAATAATTTTATATGCAGATGATACCAGTGTATTTTTTTCTGGCATGAATCTTAGTAATATTCAGGCTGAGACAAATGCATGGTTACAAGAATTGTCTTTATGGTTGAATATAAATAAACTAGAGTTAAATGTTAATAAAACAAAGCTTATTGTATTTAAGGCACGTAACAAGCCTGATAACAGTGAAATTAATCTTACATTCAAAAATAGCGTAATTGAGCGTGTTTCTTCCTACAAATTTTTAGGCATAATCTTTGAAGAACACTTGAGTTGGACCCTGCATATTAATAAGATTCATGCCAGCATATCAAGGTCATTATGTGTATTGTATAAACTTCGAGACCTTGTTCCGAAATGGCTGAAGTGGCAGTTATATTATACCCTAATTCAATCACATCTTCATTATTGTTTACTTGTTTGGGGATCTACAACGAAAACTAACCTCACGAGGCTAATAACATTACAGAAAAAAGCAATACGATATGTCGAAAACCTTGCATACAATGATCATACAGGTTTGTACTTCTCTAAGCATTCTATTCTAAAAGTCAATGAATTATTTGAGTTGAAACTGTTTTCTTATGTGTTTAACGATTTCAAACATCATCCCACTAAATATGTTCAATTAAACTCTAGTAGTGACGCGCCTTATAAATTAAGACACGTCAGTTACAGAGTACCATTCGTAAGGACTAACTATGGAACCGAAATGCTTTCATATTTAATTCCCAGTCTTCTAAATAAACATACACAGGCCATAGAAATTATTCAGAAATCTGTTTCCCAAAAGTCCTTCAAAAGAAATGCTAAAGCTTACATCCTTTCTCGCCCGAATGATTAAAGGGTTGTTCACACAGAAATTCTTGATGTCCCTGTTTTTCCGTCAACTCTGTGAATTCTCGTGTTTTTCTTGTTGTGATGTGCCTTGTAAATATTTACTTTAATTATGTCATTGCAAAAGTATCCACCTTCCTCCTACTTTTACCTTGTATAATTATTTTTTGTTTTTGTAATGAGAGTGTATGAAGCTGTTGCTTCTTTTGCCGCTTGTCCTGAGCATTGTGTCGGGTGCTTGGGCCCCGTCAGGCAGAGTGCATCTGCCTTTTGCCCCTGTATCCGAGACCTTGTTGTCTAAATAAAGATCTATCTATCTATCTATTCATTTGAACGTGCCGAAGAAGGCGAGCCTCCGGCACTGTGAGTGATGGATGAGGGGGAGGGTAAAGGCGTTTGTCGAGGCGGAGCTCGAGATAGACCTCTTTTATGGTGCGGCGAAGGGTGAGTCTCCCAATGTCCTCCGAGGGCTTGGGCCAGGGGATCAACGGTGCCCGGAAAAGTGTGTCACGGGCGAGCTGATGAGCCAGCTCATTGCCGTCAATCCCTGAATGCCCAGGGACCCAGCGGAGGAAAACGATGGAAGGCTGGTTTAGAAGAACTTTTTGTTGGGCTAGATGGTGCATATTGTAAGAAAAGAACAGTAGCGCAACCAAGACGAACACAAGAGAGGACTACACAGGACTAGCGCTAATCCTGTGCGGTCCTCTCTTGTGTTCGTCTTGGTTGCGCTACTGTTCTTTTCTTACAAGATGGAAGACTGCAATGCGGAGACCGCTCGTTCGACCTCCTGTTGAAGAGAAGGGGTTAAGGTGCGTTTCTGTATGTGGTGTATAGCGGCTTGTGACTCTGAATAGACTGTGTACTCTTGAAGAGAGGGAAGGAGGGCAAATGACTGGAGGGCATGCGCAATGGCGAGGACCTCGAGGGACAATGCATCCGGAGGGCGTAGAAAAGGCCTGCTGGTGTGAGTTTCAGGAGCGGGGAGGTGGGGGTGGTACAGGGCGTAGCCGCAGGAACCTCGAGGAGCCACGAAGGAGGCATCCGTGTAAGCAACACTCTGGGTATCAAAGAGAGGGGAATGGTGCTGTGCGGTCGCAAGACGACTTCCGGCGTGCAGAACGGGGGACATGTTGGAGGGAAGGGGGAGGATCCGCAGATTGGGAGCCGGGGTGGGAATAGGAGAGGTAAACGGGGCGCAGGGAATGGGCGAGATACCCGCTTGAGTCAGTAACCACTGACTCTGACGGGTAAGGGAAAGACGGGCAAGCTGCGAGTCATGATGGAGAGTGAGCAGAGAACGGAGAGGATGGAAGAGGCCTGTTGGAAAGATCTTTGCAGTAGAGGTAGTGATAGGGAGGTTGAGAGCTGCCTTGTAGAGGCCCACAAGGGCAGTCTCAAGAGCGTTAAGTTGAGTCTGATTGAAGGAAACGTAGGGTGCAAAGTACAAGACCTTGTTAAGGGCCAGCGCGTGGGCAATTCGGCACGCATGAGCCTCGTGGAGACCTGAGCACCGAGTGACCACGCGCCGCAGGAGGTAAGTTACGGAGTGGCAGGTGGTGACAGCGTGGTGGAGGGCTTGCACGTTCTTGGCTGCATGCAAAGGAAAGCCAAGAACTTTGCGCTGCGTAACGACAGGAATGGGACAGCCAGAAAGGTGGAGAGAGACGAAGTGGTTGTGTGAGCGCTGGTATGCGGAATGGTTGAGAAGAAGGAGGTCGGATTTTTCAGTAGCAGGAGGGAGGCCAGCAGTGGTGAGAAAGGAGTCGATGAGATCTAGGCCACGTTACAGGGTGTCCTGTACGTGACCGGGAGAGCCAGACGAGCACCAGAGAGTGATGTCATCGGCGCAAAATATATGATGCAGGTCGGGAATTTCAGCTAGCTGGGAGGTGAGAGGGGCCATAGCAAGATTGAAAAGGGTAGGAGAGAGAACAGCACCTTGAGGAGTGCCTCGGGTGAGGTTGTGGGGGTCGGACAGATAGGTGTCGACTGGAAAGCGAGCGACACGTTTAGAGAGGAATGAGCGGATATAACAGTACATGCGGGAACCACAGTCTAGGGAGGCTAGTTGGGAAAGGATGTGGTCGTGGCAAACACCGTCGAAGGTCTTGCGAACATCGACAGTCACAAGTGCGTGAATTTGAGTGGGGGTAGGTAGAAACGTGTGCTGGAGAACCAGAAACATGTCCTGTGCACAGACGCGGCGTCGGAAGCCGATGAGAGAATGAGGGAAGAACTCCCTCGTCTCGAGAAAATTAGAGAGGCGAATCAGGGCCATTCGCTCAAGGGTCTTACCAACACATGATGTCAGGGAGATTGGGCGGAGGTTAGAGAGAGAGGGAGGCTTGCCCGGCTTTGGAATCATAGAAATGAGGGAGGAGGTCCAGGAGCTGGGCAGGCAGCCGCTGTCCCATGCCTCATTGTAGGTTTTAAGGAGTAATTCTTTGGCGCAGTCAGGAAGGTTGCGAAGTGTGGTGTATGTAATGGCATCCTCACCGGGAGCCAAGCGTGTAGCATTAGCAGCCAGAGCCGATTCGAGCTCCCGGAGAGTGAAGGATTGGTCCGGATCGGGGTTAGGTCCACCGCAGTACACCGGGTAGGAGGGTGCCAGAGGGGACGGGAGATAGAGAGAGGCGAGCTGATCAAAAACATCGGAGGGAATGGTGTATAATGTATATGTATAATGTGTATGTATAATGTATAATGGTGTGTGGTGTATAATAGGCGACTTTAACGCGCGAGGGCAGACCTAGGGATATCAGAAAGACAACAAGAAAGAGACGCAAATAAGTGGGGCAGCCGAAGCAACCAATTGCACCCTTTTAAGGGACGAAAACCAATCGACCCACCTAAGCATCAGCGTAAGCCCGGACATGTGTCCGGATCTAACGTTTGTCAGAGGGGCGAAACCAGCCACATGGGAGAATCTGCTGGAGAACCTCCGCAGCGACCACTATGTAATAAGAATGCAAGTATCGGCAGAAAACATCAAACGCAAGATTGGGACGGCCAAGATCATCAACTGGGACGCTTTCCGCAAGGATTGCCAACAAATGGAGGGAGGAATAACCTCCATAGATAGCTGGTGCCAACAGCTCAGGCATCCAGCAAAAGGTACACCCAAGAGGTAGAAAGAACGGAACAGACACCGGAGGTGGACTCACGACTCCTCAGGCTATAGGAGGCAAGAAGGGGGCTGACCAAAAGGTGGAAGAACCAACGATTAAACAGGAAGCTAAAGAGGAAGCAGCGGACTTCGACTTATCGAGCGCATTTCTGCACTGCAGGATAGCGAGTAGTGGCGTGCCTTGTGGCTTGCGAAGGAGCAGCCTTATGACGAATAGGTATGAAATATTGTGTGTTCGATCCGTGGAGTGCTTCAGTTCTGTGCAGTGTTAGTTCTGTGCCGTGACAAGTTCACCGCCGTTAAGTGCAGTGAGCTATCAGACATGCGTTCGCGTTTTTGAAAGAGCAAGTCTATGGGGAGCACGTGTTGACTTTTGCGGGTTCCATGCAGTGCTTGGCGCTGACTGTCAACAATTCCAGTTTGTTATAGATCACTGCGAAGCCCGAGTTCAGTGCAGTGCTTAGTTGAGTGCGTGAAGTGCAGGGACCTAATTCTCGTGCGTTCACGTTTTCTGAAGAGCATGTTTGCGCATTTCGTGTCTAGTTCTATGTTGACTGTGTGTGATTTCCGTTTTTCTAAGATCATTGATCAACTATTACGAGATCTCAACTTAGGAGACGCCGGAGAAACGTATACAGTGGTGAAGAAGTGCTACCTGAACTACCAAGCTGTGACACAGACCAGGCGGCAGACAGTCCGGTTGAGCATAGTTCAGTCGAACAAATGGGCTGAGCAAGTACAGGAGACTAAGCATCAGAGTGAAATTCATTTTTATTTATTTATTGATGTTCTGATCCACACAAAAAAGGGGCTTTCGCACGATGGAAACACAGAAAAATATAAACAAAGATATATATATATATATATATATATATATATATATATATATATATATATATATATATATATATATATAGGCGACTTTAGTCGCTTTGGGACGTTAAACCCCATAAACCAAACCAACCAATATATATATATATATACATATTGGTTGGTTTGGTTTATGGGGTTTAACGTCCCAAAGCGACTAAGGCTATGAGAGACGCCGTAGTGGAGGGCTCCGGAAATTTCGACCACCTGGGGTTCTTTAACGTGCACTGACATCGCACAGTACACGGGCCTCGAATTTCTCCTCCAAAGAAATTTAACCGCCACGGCCGGGATCGAACCCGCGTCTTCCGGGACAGCAGCCGAGCACCATAGCCACTGAGCCACCGCGATATATATATATATATATATATATATATATATATATATATATATATATATATATATATATATATATATATATATATATATATATATATATATATATATATATATATATATATATATATATATATAAACGTAATTCGGTTGACACACGGTAGAAAAACAACAACTTTATTCTAATGTTTCGACCAGGGTCTGGCCTTCGTCAGAGTGATGGGGTACAGGCAAAAGACACAGTTTATAAGGGAATGTACGCGGGGAGGGAATATTCTGATTCGCGCATCGCAGCGGCAAACACCTCAGTATGAATCGCCAGTGAATGATAAATGTAGTAAAGAAAGCACAGTCAAAAATTACTAAATCATCGTGGAGTATAACTGCAATCACATTGTGAAAAAAATGTAAATAATACAAAAATGTTTTGGTCGTAGCTGAAATGCACAAGAAAAGGCGAACAGCAACAACAACAAAATAATAAAAAATATAATAAAATCATCAGACACGAGGACACGGGTGAATACCACTTTTGATTAAACAACGCCTGTTGTGAAAGGGTATGGTACTAAGATGCGGTGCTATTTCAGAGATAAGCCATTTACTAAAAAAGAAAAAAGCGGCGCTAACAGTAAAAAGAGGACGAAAATGATCAGTGTAGATGAAACACGGCATGATAGTATGAAGTGTTGCGGTTATGATGATAGACAAGTCAGCTTCCCAACATTTTCATTGAGACCGCAAGAAACAGTATTAAATTTGTGTATAAAAAATGATTCACGAACTTCGCGTTCATGATGGGTCTTGAAGCCTGATTCCAGTAAAGTTACTTGAATTTTTTCGAAAGGGTGCTTAGTGTTGTTCACATGTTTAGAGATAGGAAGGCTAGGCACTGTCTTGCAATGAGCTTTGTGATTATTGAAACGATATCTGAATGGTGTTTCTGTTTGGCCAATATACTGAATTTTACAGACTGAGCATTCGAGCATGTAGATTACGTTGCTGGTATCACATGAATAGTTTCCCCGAATTTTCACTTTGAAGTTCGATGCAGTGCTGGAAGCCGTTACTGATGTCATCATCTGTGAGCAGACTTTGCAACGTGATTTATTACATGGATGACAGCCGATCGACATACTTGTGCTTGTTTTAGACGAAGTGAGAATGTCACTGAGGTTTTTGCCACGGCGATAGACGACCCGGGGAGCTTGTTGAAAAATGTGTTTGAGTCGATCGCTTTTCATGAGAATGAGATGGTGTTTCTTCAAAATGCCCGCGACGTTTGGAACCGATGCTGAGTGGGTTAGTACCAGGTTGGTATGCGAGTGATGGGATGGCTGGTGCTTTGCTTTGTGGAGTGCCTCACGGTCAAGAAGGCCTGCGCGTTCTACAGCGTCGTTTGTTAATTGCGCAGGATATTTTCGTTTAGTCAGGGCGTTTCGGAGGTTAGTACAGTTTCTTTCGAAGTCGCGCTCGTCAGAACATATCCGTTTAAAGCGGACTGCTTGTCCATATGGGATGCTAGTCTTCCAGTGTTTAAGGTGGCTGCTTTCGAAATGTAAGTATTGTGGTCTGTCACTGGGTTTCCGGTATAAATCTGTGCTAAGTTTGCCATTCTTTATTGAAACTGTTACATCTAGAAAACTAATTGTGGTTGCCGAGTAAGAATGAGAGAAAGTAATGGCCTCATGCGCGTTATTAAAACTAGAGATGAATGATAGAAGTTCAGCTTCACCATGCTCCCAGATAAGAAAAATGTCGTCAATGAATCTTTTGTAGTAGAAGGGTTTAAATGGGTGCGTAGCAAGAAACTTGTCTTCTAATACACCCATAAATATGTTGGCGTAGTTGGGACCAATCCGTGTGCCCATCGATGTCCCGTTTATCTGGACATAATGTCTATTATCAAATTCGAAGTTGTTAAGTTCTAGTATTAATTTCAAAAGTATGGCTAGCGTGGGACCATCCACGTTAGAATCAAAGTCTTGCTTCTCAAAAGCCTCCACAGCTGACCGGATGCCGTCTAAATGGGGAATGTTAGTATAAAGCGACGCAACATCAAGGGTTACAAGCAAAGCACCATGGGGGATGCTGATGTCGGCTATCTCGGCTAAGAAGTGTGTTGTGTCCTTTATGAAGGACTGAAATGTTGCAGGAATTTTGTTGATAAGGGTGTCAACGTAGCTTGACAGTCTTTCAGTCACGGTTCCTATTCCGGAAATGATCGGTCGGCCAGGGTTGTTCGGTTTGTGAATTTTGGGCAATAAGTAAAACCTGCCTGGTACAGGGCTTAGTGGAATTATTGAATTTACTGTACTTTTATCAAGTTTGTTGCTGAGAATGAGATCGGACAAAGTTTTTTCCAAATCAGTTTTAAACTGAGCAGTTGGATCGCTGTCTAGGAGACGGTAAAATGAAGTATCTGCAAGCTGCCTTTCGGCTTCAGCGACATAATCGGTTTTGTTCATCACCACGATGGCACCACCCTTGTCAGCCGGCTTGATAACAATGTCAGTTTGAGAAGCTAGTCTTTTTATTGCTGCGGTTTCTTTTCCGGAAAGGTTGCGACGGAAATTCTTTTTAGTGTTGTATGCCTCTAGCACATCCTTTTGAACTGCCTTAATGTAGATGTCAAGGCAGTTTTCTCTCTGAGTAGGGGGGGTCCAGTGATTTTGCGAAGGCAAATTTTCATCTCGTTTCGGATCTTGGGGACCATTTTACCGTCTCCTAGACAGCGATCCAACTGCTCAGTTTAAAACTGATTTGGAAAAAATTTTGTCCGATCTCATTCTCAGCAACAAACTTGATAAAAGTACAGTAAATTCAATAATTCCACTAAGCCCTGTACCTGGCAGGTTTTACTTAGTGCCCAAAATTTTACTTATTGCCCAAAAACCTCCGAAACGCCCTGACTAAACGAAAATATCCTGCGCAATTAATAAACGACGCTGTAGAACGCGCAGGCCTTCTTGACCGTGAGGCACTCCTCAAAGCAAAGCACCAGCCATCCCATCACTCGCATACCAACCTGGTACTAACCCACTCAGCATCGGTTCCAAACGTCGCGAGCATTTCGAAAAAACACCATGTCATTCTCATGCAAAGTGATCGACTCAAACACATTTTTCAACAAGCTCCCCGGGTCGTCTATCGCCGTGGCAAAAACCTCAGTGACATTCTCACTTCGTCTAAAACAAGCACAAGTATGTCGATCGGCTGTCATCCATGTAATAAATCAACGTTGCAAAGTCTGCTCACAGATGATGACATCAGTAACGGCTTCCAGCACTGCATCGAACTTCAAAGTGAAAATTCGGGGAAACTATTCATGTGATACCAGCAACGTAATCTACATGCTCGAATGCTCAGTCTGTAAAATTCAGTATATTGGCCAAACAGAAACACCATTCAGATATCGTTTCAATAATCACAAAGCTCATTGCAAGACAGTGCCTAGCCTTCCTATCTCTAAACATGTGAACAACACTAAGCACCCTTTCGAAAAAATTCAAGTAACTTTACTGGAATCAGGCTTCAAGACCCATCATGAACGCAAAGTTCGTGAATCATTTTTTATACACAAATTTAATACTGTTTCTTGCGGTCTCAATGAAAATGTTGGGAAGCTGACTTGTCTATCATCATAACCGCAACACTTCATACTATCATGCCGTGTTTCATCTACACTGATCATTTTCGTCCTCTTTTTACTGTTAGCGCCGCTTTTTTCTTTTTTAGTAAATGGCTTATCTCTGAAATAGCACCGCATCTTAGTACCATACCCTTTCACAACAGGCGTTGTTTAATCAAAAGTGGTATTCACCCGTGTCCTCGTGTCTGATGATTTTATTATATTTTTTATTATTTTGTTGTTGTTGCTGTTCGCCTTTTCTTGTGCATTTCAGCTACGACCAAAACATTTTTGTATTATTTACATTTTTTTCACAATGTGATTGCAGTTATACTCCACGATGATTTAGTAATTTTTGACTGTGCTTTCTTTACTACATTTATCATTCACTGGCGATTCATACTGAGGTGTTTGCCGCTGCGATGCGCCAATCAGAATGTTCCCTCCCCGCGTACATTCCCTTATAAACTGTGTCTTTTGCCTGTACCCCATCACTCTGACGAAGGCCAGACCCTGGTCGAAACGTTAGAATAAAGTTGTTGTTTTTCTACCGTGTGTCAACCGAATTACGTTTATATCTATATATATATATATATATATATATATATATATATATATATATATATATATATATATATATATATATATATATCGCGGTGGCTCAGTGGCTATGGTGCTCGGCTGCTGTCCCGGAAGACGCGGGTTCGATCCCGGCCGTGGCGGTTGAATTTCTTTGGAGGAGAAATTCGAGGCCCGTGTACTGTGCGATGTCAGTGCACGTTAAAGAACCCCAGGTGGTCGAAATTTCCGGAGCCCTCCACTACGGCGTCTCTCATAGCCTTAGTCGCTTTGGGACGTTAAACCCCATAAACCAAACCAACCAATATATATATATATATATATATATATATATATTGGTTGGTTTGGTTTATGGGGTTTAACGTCCCAAAGCGACTAAAGTCGCCTATATATATATATATATATATCTTTGTTTATATTTTTCTGTGTTTCCATCGTGCGAAAGCCCCTTTTTTGTGTGGATCAGAACATCAATAATAAATAAAAATGAATTTCACTCTGATGCTTAGTCTCCTGTACTTGCTCAGCCCATTTGTTCGACTGAACTATGCTCAACCGGACTGTCTGCCGCCTGGTCTGTGTCACAGCTTGGTAGTTCAGGTAGCACTTCTTCACCACTGTATACGTTTCTCCGGCGTCTCCTAAGTTGAGATCTCGTAATAGTTGATCAATGATCTTAGAAAAACGGAAATCACACACAGTCAACATAGAACTAGACACGAAATGCGCAAACATGCTCTTCAGAAAACGTGAACGCACGAGAATTAGGTCCCTGCACTTCACGCACTCAACTAAGCACTGCACTGAACTCGGGCTTCGCAGTGATCTATAACAAACTGGAATTGTTGACAGTCAGCGCCAAGCACTGCATGGAACCCGCAAAAGTCAACACGTGCTCCCCATAGACTTGCTCTTTCAAAAACGCGAACGCATGTCTGATAGCTCACTGCACTTAACGGCGGTGAACTTGTCACGGCACAGAACTAACACTGCACAGAACTGAAGCACTCCACGGATCGAACACACAATATTTCATACCTATTCGTCATAAGGCTGCTCCTTCGCAAGCCACAAGGCACGCCACTACTCGCTATCCTGCAGTGCAGAAATGCGCTCGATAAGTCGAAGTCCGCTGCTTCCTCTTTAGCTTCCTGTTTAATCGTTGTTTCTTCCAACTTTTGGTCAGCCCCCTTCTTGCCTCCTATAGCCTGAGGAGTCGTGAGTCCACCTCCGGTGTCTGTTCCGTTCTTTCTACCTCTTGGGTGTACCTTTTGCTGGATGCCTGAGCTGTTGGCACCAGCTATCTATGGAGGTTATTCCTCCCTCCATTTGTTGGCAATCCTTGCGGAAAGCGTCCCAGTTGATGATCTTGGCCGTCCCAATCTTGCGTTTGATGTTTTCTGCCGATACTTGCATTCTTATTACATAGTGGTCGCTGCGGAGGTTCTCCAGCAGATTCTCCCATGTGGCTCGTTTCGCCCCTCTGACAAACGTTAGATCCGGACACATGTCCGGGCTTACGCTGATGCTTAGGTGGGTCGATTGGTTTTCGTCCCTTAAAAGGGTGCAATTGGTTGCTTCGGCTGCCCCACTTATTTGCGTCTCTTTCTTGTTGTCTTTCTGATATCCCTAGGTCTGCCCTCGCGCGTTAAAGTCGCCTATTATACACCACACACCATTATACATTATACATACACATTATACATATACATTATACACCATTCCCTCCGATGTTTTTGATCAGCTCGCCTCTCTCTATCTCCCGTCCCCTCTGGCACCCTCCTACCCGGTGTACTGCGGTGGACCTAACCTCGATCCGGACCAATCCTTCACTCTCCGGGAGCTCGAATCGGCTCTGGCTGCTAATGCTACACGCTTGGCTCCCGGTGAGGATGCCATTACATACACCACACTTCGCAACCTTCCTGACTGCGCCAAAGAATTACTCCTTAAGACCTACAATGAGGCATGGGACAGCGGCTGCCTGCCCAGCTCCTGGACCTCCTCCCTCATTTCTATGATTCCAAAGCCGGGCAAGCCTCCCTCTCTCTCTAACCTCCGCCCAATCTCCCTGACATCATGTGTTGGTAAGACCTTTGAGCGAATGGCGCTGATTCGCCTCTCTAATTTTCTCGAGACGAGGGAGTTCTTCCCTCATTCTCTCATCGGCTTCCGACGCCGCGTCTGTGCACAGGACATGTTTCTGGTTCTCCAGCACACGTTTCTACCTACCCCCACTCAAATTCACGCACTTGTGACTGTCGATGTTCGCAAGACCTTCGACGGTGTTTGCCACGACCACATCCTTTCCCAACTAGCCTCCCTAGACTGTGGTTCCCGCATGTACTGTTATATCCGCTCATTCCTCTCTAAACGTGTCGCTCGCTTTCCAGTCGACACCTATCAGTCCGACCCCCACAACCTCACCCGAGGCACTCCTCAAGGTGCTGTTCTCTCTGCTACCCTTTTCAATCTTGCTATGGCCCCTCTCACCTCCCAGCTAGCTGAAATTCCCGACCTGCATCATATATTTTGCGCCGATGACATCACTCTCTGGTGCTCGTCTGGCTCTCCCGGTCACGTACAGGACACCCTGTAACGTGGCCTAGATCTCATCGACTCCTTTCTCACCACTGCTGGCCTCTCTCCTGCTACTGAAAAATCCGACCTCCTTCTTCTCAACCATTCCGCATACCAGCGCTCACACAACCACTTCGTCTCTCTCCACCTTTCTGGCTGTCCCATTCCTGTCGTTACGCAGCGCAAAGTTCTTGGCTTTCCTTTGCATGCAGCCAAGAACGTGCAAGCCCTCCACCACGCTGTCACCACCTGCCACTCCGTAACTTACCTCCTGCGGCGCGTGGTCACTCGGTGCTCAGGTCTCCACGAGGCTCATGCGTGCCGAAATGCCCACGCGCTGGCCCTTAACAAGGTCTTGTACTTTGCACCCTACGTTTCCTTCAATCAGACTCAACTTAACGCTCTTGAGACTGCCCTTGTGAGCCTCTACAAGGCAGCTCTCAACCTCCCTATCACTACCTCTACTGCAAAGATCTTTGCAACAGGCCTCTTTCATACTCTCCGTTCTCTGCTCACTCTCCATCATGACTCGCAGCTTGCCCGTCTTTCCCTTACCCGTCAGAGTCAGTGGTTACTGACTCAAGCGGGTATCTCGCCCATTCCCTGCGCCCCGTTTACCTCTCCTATTCCCACCCCGGCTCCCAATCTGCGGATCCTCCCCCTTCCCTCCAACATGTCCCCCGTTCTGCACGCCGGAAGTCGTCTTGCGACCGCACAGCACCATTCCCCTCTCTTTGATACCCAGAGTGTTGCTTACACGGATGCCTCCTTCGTGGCTCCTCGAGGTTCCTGCGGCTACGCCCTGTACCACCCCCCCCTCCCCGCTCCTGAAACTCACACCAGCAGGCCTTTTCTACGCTCTCCGGATGCATTGTCCCTCGAGGTCCTCGCCATTGCGCATGCCCTCGAGTCATTTGCCCTCCATCCCTCTCTTCAAGAGTACACAGTCTATTCAGACTCACAAGCCGCTATACACCACATACAGAAACGCACCTTAACCCCTTCTCTTCAACAGGAGGTCGAACGGGCGGTCTCCGCATTGCAGCCTTCCATCTTGTAAGAAAAGAACAGTAGCGCAACCAAGACGAACACAAGAGAGGACCGCACAGGATTAGCGCTAGTCCTGTGTAGTCCTCTCTTGTGTTCGTCTTGGTTGCGCTACTGTTCTTTTCTTACAATATGCACCATCTAGCCCAACAAAAAGTTCTTCTAAACCAGCCTTCCATCGTTTTCCTCCGCTGGTTCCCTGGGCATTCAGGGATTGACGGCAATGAGCTGGCTCATCAGCTCGCCGGTGACACACTTTTCCGGGCACCGTTGATCCCCTGGCCCAAGCCCTCGGAGGACATTGGGAGACTCACCCTTCGCCGCACCATAAAAGAGGTCTATCTCGAGCTCCGCCTCGACAAACGCCTTTACCCTCCCCCTCATCCATCACTCGCAGTGCCGGAGGCTCGCCTTCTTCGGCACGTTCAAATGAATGCAGTCATCACCCCGTCTCGCCTCTTTCTCTATGTCTATCGATCGGACCCTTTCTGTCCCAACTGCCCCTGTGTCTATGCGGACCTTGCCCATTGCCTCTTCTATTGCCCGGCTGCTCAGCAGTCGGGTTCCTACCCCCCACCTTCTTTATCCATCACCACCTGGCTCGACTGGCTTAGCGCTGAAGGGGAGGAAGAACAGCGACTTCTGGTCGCCCAGGCGGTCGACGTGCTCGGCCTGTAAATTTTGGCCGAATAAAAGATTTCTACTACTACTACTACACCATTATAGAGTTATACACCATCTCAACAGTTCCTTGCCGCACAACCAAAGCTGTGATGAGATCAGAGACAGCGTTATGACGCTGCGGAACGTCGTGCCAGTATAAAATATACATATGCGACAGCGCACGCTAAAAAAATGTCGTGCTGAGGAGTGTACATCCGCAAAACACTATTTAAAATCGAGCCTTACCTTATGCTCGCGTTGCGTAGGCTATTTCCCGAGTTTAACGTGTGTGGCTATTGCGCACGCTGAAATATCGTGTCCAAAATGACGGAGCCTATCGAAGCAGCACCCCTCGCTATGGCCTGAATTCGCCGTTGTTACTGTCGTTTCGAGTGCGTTGACTGGCTAGAAATGGTAAATGCGGCTTTTGCTTCCTCTCATCTCGTGTATAAAAAAACGAATCAGTGATAAATATGCCTTATTTCTTATTTAGTGTTACGATCTCGCTGCCTCTAGGCCTAAAACATAGTCGGTTTGTTGACCAAGAAATGGTTCCGGTTCCAGTAACCAGATGGCACCGCTAGGATAAGCTTATCGCTGTATCTTCGTTTGAAGACGTACAACTAAATAAACGTGCGAATGCTACAAATAAATTAATATGCTGAGTTTATAATATGTAAGTGCACATACGCTTATGGTACATAGAAAGGGATGATTTATACTCTTTCCTAACCATATATGTGTACACCACGAGCAGGTCACACGCAGACGACAAGGCGCGGATTAACGCGTTTATGGCGCTCTCCTGATTGGCTGAGCAGGTTTCCACCTCCCTTAGGGGGGCAAGCGACTTATGAGATGGAGTACAGTCCGGGCGACAAAATTTCACCAACGCACCAGCCGCGAGTAGCAAAGGTATTCATCGTTAACGGACGCAAAAAAAGACGAAGACGACAGAGAAGAAGACAGAACCCAAACGGTCACAGACGAGGTCTCTAACTTCAATAGTGCTGCAAGGGACTTATGATATGAGGTACAGACCAGGCGACAAAATTTCACCAACGCACCGCCCGCGAGTAGCAAAGGTATTCATAGTTAATGAACGCAAAAAAGACGAATACGACAGAGAAGAAGACAGAACCCAAGCACTCACAGAGGAGGTCTCTAACTTCAATAGTGCTGGAAAGAACCTATCAGATGGAGTACAGAACAGGCGACAAAATTTCACCAACGCACCACCCGCGAGTAGAAAAGGTACTCATCATTAACGAACGCAAAAAAGACGAAGACGACAGAGAAGACAGAACCCAAGCGCTCACAGAGGAGGTCTCTAATTTCATAGTGCTGCAAAAGATTGATGATATGGAGTACAGACCAGGCGACAAAATTTCACGAACGCACCACCCTCGAGAAGCAAGGGTTCTCATCCTTAACGAACGCAAAAAAGACGAAGACGACAGAGAAGAAGACAGAACCCAAACGGTCACAGAGGAGGTCTCTAACTTCGATAGTGCTGCAAGGGACTTATGAGGTGGAGTACAGACCCGGCGACAAAAGTTCACGAACGCACCACCCGCGAGTAGCAAAGGTATTCATCGTTAACGAACGCAAAAAAGACGAGGATGACAACGAAGAAGACGGAACCCAAGCGTTCACAGAGGAGGTCTCAAATTTCAAATGTACTGCAAGGGACTTATGAGATGGAGTACAGACCAGGCGACAAAATTTCATCAACGCACCACCCGCGATACAAAATATTCATCGTTAATAACGCAAAAAAGACGAAGACGACAGAAAAGACAGAACCCAAGCGCTCACAGAGGAGGTCTCTAATTTCATTAGTGCTGCAAAGGATTTATGAGATGGAGTACAAACCAGGCAACAAAATTTCACCAACGCACCACTCGCGAGTAGCGAAGTTGTTCATCGCTAACGAACGAAAAAAGACGAAGACGACAGAGAAGAACACAACAGAACAGAAACACAAAGGTTCACTATGGAGGTTTCTGACTTCCAGAGTGCTGTAAAGAACTAATGAGACGGAGTACAGACCATTCGACAAAATTTCATCAACGCAACACCCGCGAGTAGCATTGGTACCAATCCATGGTTGACAAGCAAAAAAAGACGAAGACGGGAGAGAACACAGAACCCAAGGAAGGAAGGAAGGAAGGAAAGAGGCTTTAATGGATAATGGAGAGGTCTGCCTGGTTAGAGGCCTGGCATGCTACTCCAGGTGAGAATGAAAGAAGAGGGTGAAAAAAAGTGATATCAAACATACTCAACACTCACGCACTCTCACACACACAATGATTATCAAAGTATGTCCACTAAAACAGTGTCCCTTAGATGACTATCAAAGTATGTCCACTAAACCCGTGTCCCTTAGAAAAACTAAGAAAGCTTTTGCCCTCGATCAGCCGAAGTTGCATCAGTCCAGGGTCCAAGGACATGCTCCAGGTGCACGGAGTCGTCCTGACGAAGTCCTAAAGCACCTAACAGTGCCTTGCGATGAGTATTAAAGATTTGGCAGTGGCAAATCAAGTGTTTAATATCTTCGCGCACACCACATGTCGGGCACAGAGGACTACTTGATACACCAATTTTATGAAGATAGAATTTAGTAAAGGCAACGTGCAGACGAAATCGGTGCAGGCAATTACAGTCACGTCTATTTAAATTCCGGGGCATGCGGAATTCACAAACGGGGTAAATGCGAAAGAGGGGTCTGTATTGAAGCCGCGGATCACACCACAGAGCGTTGCGTCTGCCAGGCTTTAGTAGCGAGAAGTCTCGCGCCATCACTACGAGAAAAGGGTATCGGTAGAACCAAGGAGGCGTCGCCATGCGCCGATCTTGCTGCACCGTCAGCACGATCATTGCCTGCGAGGCCACAGTGAGCGGGTAACCACTGAAGCACAACACGATGACGTAACTCATAGGCCTCGGTGTGTAACCTATTCAAGTCATCGACGATCTGCTCTTGAAGGCTTCCTGGTGAATTTATTGCCTGTAGTGCAGCGCGAGAGTCACTGAAGACAACACACGCTGTTGGCGGTTGTTGTAGAATGTAAGTAAATGCAACACGCAGAGCAGCCAGCTCGGTAGCAGTAGTCGAGGTGCGGTGACTGAGTATCACTGAAATTGTGGTGCATGTTGACGGAATCCAGACGCCAATCGCAGATGACAAGGACGTGACGGAGCCATCAATGTAGATGTGACGGTACGCATTGTAGCAACTATGAATGTGCTCAAGCGCAAAGTATTTAAGTGCAGGATTGGGGGTGTTTGTTTTTCTTTTAATGCCAGGAATTGTGATCTTAATTTGCCATGCTGCATACCTCCAAGGTGCGGTGGAGGTTGTGACAGGACGCTGGTACTGTGATGGGAGAATGTTGGAAATTTCCTCCATGCAGTACTCAGCGAGTGGGTGGTTTGGTACACGAGCCACAAACCGCACCTGGGCACGAAGGAGCTCCTGGGTTAAGAGCACTGATGCCGATAGACGTCTGCTCTCAGGTAGAGTACCCATTGTGGAGGTGTTTTTGGGAAGGCCGAGACAGATTCGCAAGGCTTTAGCTTGCATGGCTTCAAGGATTTTAATACTAGTTTGCGAAATACCCTCCAGAGCTCGGAGACTGTAGCGCAGAAGGCCTTCACAGATGGTGTAGAACAGCCTGTTCTGCTGGTGGAGAGCATACGAAAAATAGAGGCGTAAGAGCAGAGCTTGACTTTCATCTGTTGCACATGTGGGGACCATGACAGTGACCTGTCAAACGTTACCCCCAGAAATTTATGGGTTGTGACGTACGGTATTGGAGTACCACCAACTTTCAGCCCGTAGCGCAAAAGATCACGCCTTGAAAATGCAATTGCTGAGCTTTTATCGGACGAGATGGCGAGACCGCGCTTGCTTAAGAATGATTCAATGTAGCCTATTGCCCTCTGTAGACGGGCATGCACAATGCGCATATTGCGTCCGGAACACCATATACAGATGGCATCTGCATAAAGGGAGATTTCAACTGTCGGTGGCAAGCATTTTTCCAAGCCAACAAGTGAGAGATTGAAAGGGGTGGGACTTAGTATACCCCCTGAGGTGTTCGGCGAGATATTTAATGCGGAGCTGTGTCACCTTTACATGTTGACATAAAAATTGATCTCTCATGAAGATAGTCACGCAGCCAGTTATACATTCGTCCGGTAATGCCAATTGATTATAAAGCTGAGTGAATTGCCTCATGTGTGACGTTGTCAAATGCTCCCTTCACGTCAAGAAACACTGCAACGGTCATAGCCCGCACTGCTTTGCTGCGTTTGACACAATTGGCAAGGGCAATAACATTGTCAATGCTGCTGCGTCCTTTTCGAAAACCAGACATGGTCGGAGTATAAATTCCCCTGTTCGTCAGGTCCCAGGTTAAACGGGAGTGAACCATTTTCTCCATCAACTTCCCGACGCAACTTAGAAGGAATATAGGACGATAGGCGTTTAAGTCAGTTGATGGTTTTCCAGGCTTGAGGATGGGTATGACACGCGCCCGCTTCCAACACGTTTCAAGGCGGCCGAACTCCCAGGAGGTGTTATAAACTGCGAGGAGTTGAACCTTGGCGCTAGTTGTCAGGTGAGAGAGGGTAGTGTAGCTTATGCCATCTCGTCCACGGCAGGATCTTTTATTGGTAGTTGCCAGAGCCGCATGAAGTTCATCCATAGAGAACGGTTCGTCAAGGAGGGCGGTGTTAGGTGAAGAGATAAATCTTTAGGGAGATAGTGGCACCGATATGGCTGATGAACGAGCAATTATCTTAGAACAGAAAGCCTCCGCTGCGTCGAGACGAGAAATATTCGCATTCAGAGCTACGCACTCAAAAAGATTTAATGGCGCCGGCTGACTACAGATGCTGCGCACAATGCTCCAAATCTTCGAAAGGGGCTTTCTGGGATCGAGCTTTGCGCAGAAAGATCGCCATTCCCATCTTGCAAGTTTGTCCAAATAGCGCTGAACGTGTTTCTGTGCACGCCTATCAACGCTGATGTCTTATCTGTTATTGGTCCTGCGTGCTCGTCTCTCTGCTCTGCGGCGAATTGCTCGAAGTCGCTCATAATCAGCATCTACACTTGAGTACACTGTTGGTAACGTTACAACTTTAGTGCTGGTCGTTTTAGCACGTGCTACAGCATCAATAAAGTTTTCATAATCAAGGTGGGAGAGCTGCAATTTCTCTACTGTGTCAGAGAAAACATCCCAATTCGTGTAGCGTACCTTACGCCGCTCGGAACTTAAAAAAGCACCACCAACCTTAATATCCGTAGGTAGATGATCGCTGCCATGAGTTTCTATGTCTACATTCCAAGTTGCTGAAGACGACAGATGCGCAGACATCATAGAAATGTCAAGGGCACTGGACCTTGCACCTTGATAAAACGTTGCCAGGCCGTTGTTGAGGAAAGTTAAATTGTTGCACTGTGCAAAATCAAATAACTGTTGTCCTCTGGCTGTTGATCTGGTGCCTCCCCATGCAGGATGGTGTGCATTGAAGTCGCCCGTTATGATGTGTGGTGCAGGAGTACTGCGTACTATATCCTGAAGGCGGTCAACGTCAAATGTGACACGCGGGGGTATGTAACCAACGATCACTGTGAATGACATATTCATGATCTTGACGGTGGCTGCAACATATTCATTCCGTGAGTCGGCAGGTATCGGATGTGGGATGGAGGTGACGTATTTTCGAACAGCTAAAAGAACTCTGCTGATGTCAGTGCCGATCGTCGAGTTCTGAACGGTATAGCCTGAAAGACAAATGGTAGTACGCAGAGGAGATTCTGCTATGGCAACAACCGGGAAACGGTGTTTTGAGACAAACTGTCAGAAATCAGACAATCGTGGACGAAGGCTGCAGGCATTCCATTGAAAGATGGTGGCCGTGTTACGGATGCTTTGGACGCTAGGGAGAGTAGCTGGTCTATTGACTGCTACTGCCATTGTGGAAGTAGAGGTGAGATGAAATCAAGGATTGTAAGGATGGCCTGAGCCACCGGCGAGGAGAGTGGTGTAAGAAAAGCGCGGATGGCCTTAAGAAGCGAGCACAGTAGGGAACTGGTACTGTCGGAGTTTTGGCGAATAGATCCTTCGCGCGAATGGTTCCAGGCTGCATACTGCGGCTGCCGTGGAGTATTCAGACTTGTACTCGCTATCGGAGGTGGCTGAACGTGTTGGCGCTCTGGAAGAGGAGGGAACTCAACTACGCGTCCTCAATGCGTAGGTGACTCGCTTTATCTTTATCCGATTGTTGAGGAGCTTTCTTCCCCGGCGATGATTTTTTTCTGCTGCGACTTCCCCGAATTTTATTTTGCTCAATTAAAGCAGATTTTGCTGTGTTATAATCTCTATTATTGGAGTTCTTGTATTTGTAGAAAATCTTCTCCTTTTGATAGGCAGTGCAATGAATAAACGTCGCTTCATGCTGCTTCCCGCAATTTGGACAAAGGGGGTCATCACTTGCACATTCATTTCGGCCATGGCTCCCACCGCAACGGGAGCAGCGCAAGGCAAGTCGACAAGCGCTAGCCACATCGCCGAAGCGCTGACATTTGGTGCATTGGCGCGGTTTTTGAATATACTCGTACACACGGTATCTTGTGTAGCCGAGAATGACGTATTGCGGCGCAGATTCTGTCGCAAATATCATCCGGATGTTTTCTGAATTGCCAATCCGGCGGACAGAATTCATTGGCGCTCTTTGTAGCAGCGCAGAGTAAATCTCTGATTGAGGAAGCTCCAGGGGGACACCCTTGATGACACCAACACCGCAGTTGCTGGGACGAGGCTCATAGGCTTGAACGGCAACTCCAGCTATGCTTGTTAATTGCAGAAGGCGTTCTGTAGCGTGCGCTGTACGCGTGTCAACTGCCAGAAGGTTTAGACGCTCGTTGGGACGAACTTGAAGAACACCGTCTTTAGCCACAGATCCAAATCCTTGTCTCAATGTCAGTGGATTAAAGCAGGTAATGCGGTGTCCAGAATCCACTGGCTTAATGACAACTGTAAGGTTGTGCCTAGGCGTTTGAGTTACATTGGGAGTGTCTACACTCAAAAGTAACCGCTTTGAGCGGCGACGAAGCTTTGAAGGCACTTGAAAAAATTTCTCAGACCCTTCTCCGGACTTCGCAGTGGTGTCCATGTAAATGATGGTAGACGAATCTGACGAATCAGAAAAATCATCCTGACCTGAAGGTAGCGGCAGATCACGGCTTAATTTGGAAGCTTCAGGGGTGCGATGTCCATGGGGGTCTGGATATGCTGGTCCTGACGCAGCTGGAGCAGAAGGGTAGCTGCAGGGCACCAGGTGTCAGGTAGCAGGTAGGGCTTGCACAGCAGGTATGACCAGCTGAGCTGGGCCTGACGGAATACCAGGAGAACATTCAGGTGTTGAGACTGGGTGCGGCACCGGCGGAGCCGCACCCACCGTCGAAATCATACCACGATGTTGCAGTGCAGGTTACTTGAACAGAAATGTTAAACACCGATCACAAAACTTCCACAAAGATTAGCAGAGACGAGCGGGCACAGCCCGACAGCTCCCTGACTTCTTCGTCTTTTTCAGAACCCAAACGATAATTGAGGAGGTCTCTAACTTGCATGGTGCTGCAAGGAACTTATGAGATGGAGTACAGACCAGGAGGCAAAATTTTACCAACGCACCACCCGCGAGGAGCAAAGGTATTCATCGTTAACGAACGCGAAAAACACGAAGACAACAGGGAAGCAGACAGAACCGAAGCGCTCCTAGAGGAGGCCTCTAACTTCAACAGTGCAGGAGGAACTTATTGGATAGAGTACAGATCAGGCGACAAATTTTCTCGAACGCACCACCCGCGAGTAGCAAGGGTTCTCATCGTTAACGAACGCAAAAAAGACGACGACGACAGAGAAGACAGAACCCAAGCGCTCACAGAGGAGGTCTCTCACTTGAATAGTGCTGCAAGGGACTTATGAGATGGAGTACAGACCAGGCGACAAAATTTTCCCAACGCACCACCCGCGAGTAGCAAAGGTATTCATCGTTAACGAACGCAAAAAAGACGAAGAGAACAGAGAAGAAGACAGAACGGAAGCGCTCCTAGAGGAGGCCTCTAACTTCATTAGTGCTGGAAGGGACTTATGAGATGGAGCACAGACCCCGCGACAAAATTTCACCAATGCACCACCCGCAAGTAGCAAAGGTATTCATCGTTAACGAACGGAAAAAGAACGAAGACGACAGAGAAGAAGACAGGACCCAAGCGTTCACAGAGGAGGTTTCAAATTTCAAATGTACTGCAAGGGACTTATGAGATGGAGTACAGACAAGGCGACAAAATTTCACCAACGCACCTCCCGCTAGTAGCAAAGGTATTCATCGTTAACGAACGCAAAGAAGACGAATACGACAGAAAAGACAGAACCCAAGCGCTCACAGAGGAGGTCTCTAATTTCAGTAGTGCGGCAAAGGATTGATGAGATGGAATAGAGACCAGGCGACAAAATTTCACGAACGCACCACCCGCGAGAAGCAAGGGTTCCCATGATTAACGAACGCAAAAAAAAACGATGACGACCGAGAAAAAGACAGAACCGAAGCGCTCAAAGAGGAGGTCCCTAACTTCAATAGTGCTGGAAAGAACATATGAGATGGAGTACAGACCAGGCGACAAAATTTTACCAACGCACCACCCGCGAGTAGCAAAGGTATTCATCGTTAACGAACGCAAAAAAGACGACACAGCGAAGAAGACAGAACCGAAGCGCTCACAGAGGAGGTCCCTAACTTCCATAGCGCTGCAAGAGACTTATGAGATGGAGCACAGACCCGGCGACAAAATTTCACCAACGCACCACCCGCGAGTAGCAAAGGTATTCATCGTTAGCGAACACAAAAAAGACCTAGACGACAAAGAAGAAGACAGAACCCAAGCGTTCACAGAGGAGGTCTAAATTTCAAATGTACTGCAAGGGACTTATGACATGGAGTACAGACCAGGCCACAATATTTCATCAGCGCACCACCCGCGAGTACAAAAGGTATTCATCGTTAATAACGCAAAGAAGACGAAGACGACAGAGAAGACAGAACCCAAACGCTCACAGAGCAGTTCTCTAATTTCATTAGTGCTTCACAGGATTTATGAGGTGGAGTACAGACCAGGCGAAAAAATCTCACCAAAGCACCACCCGCGAGCAGCAATGGTATTCATCGCTAATGAACGCAAAAAAGACGAAGACTACAGAGAAGAACACAACAGAACAGAAACACAAGGGTTCACTATGGAGGTTTCTGACTTCCATAGTGCTGTAAAGAACTAATGAGACGGAGTACAGATCATTCGACAAAATTTCACCAACGAAACACCCGCGAGTAGCAATGGTACCAGTTCATGGTTTACAAGCAAAAAAAGACTAAGACGGGAGAGAACACAGAACCCAAGCTATAATTGAGGAGGTCGCTAACTTGCATGGTGCTGCAAGCAACTGATGAGATGGAGTACAGACCAGGAGGCCATTTTTTTCCAACGCACCACCCGCGAGTAGCAAGGGTATTAATCGTTAACGAACTCAAAAAAGACGAAGACAACAGAGAAGCAGACAGAACCGAAGCGCTCACAGAGGACGCCTCTAAATTCAACAGTATTGGAAGGAAGTTATTGGATAGAGTACACACCAGGCGACAAAATTTTACCAGCGCACCACCCGCGAGTAGCAAGGGTTCTCATCGTTAACGAACGAAAAAAAGACGAAGACGACAGAGAAGAAGACAGAACCCAAGCACTCACAGAGTAGGTCTCTAACTTCAATAGTGCTGCAAGGGACTTATGAGATGGAGTACAGGCCAGGCGACAAAATTTCACCAACGCACCAACCGCGAGTAGAAAAGGTATTCATCGTTAACGAACGCGAAAAAGACGAATACGACAGAGAATACAGAACCCAAGCGCTCGCAGAGGAGGTCTCTAATATCATTAGTGCTGCAAAGGATTGATGAGATGGAGTACAGACCAGACGACAAATTTTCACGAACGCACCACCCGCGAGAAGCAAGGGTTCTCATCGTTAACGAACGCAAAAAAGACGTAGACGACAAAGAAGAAGACAGAAACGAAGCGCCCACAGAGGAGGTCCCTTACTTCAATTGTGCTGCAAGGGACATATGAGATGGAGTACAGACCAGGCACCAAAGTTCACCAATGCACCACCCGCGAGTAGCAAAGGTATTCATCGTTAATGAACGCAAAAAAGATGAGGACAACAGAGAAGAACAGAGAACCCAAGCGCTCACAGAGGAGGCCTCTCACTTCAATAGTCCTGCAAGGGACTTATGAGATACAGTACAGACCAGGCGACAAAATTTTCCCAACGCACCATCCGCGAGTAGCAAAGGTATTCATCGTTAACGAACGCAAAAAATACGAAGAGAACAGAGAAGAAGACAGAACTGAAGCGCTCACAGAGGAGGCATCTAACTTTATTAGTGCTGGAAGGACCTTATTGGATAGAGTACAGATCAGGCGACAAAATTTTACGAACGCACCAGCCGCGAGTAGCAAGGGTTCCCATCGTTAACGAACGCAAAAAAGACGAAGACGACAGAGAAGAAGACAGAACACAAGCGCTGCCCCAGTGCCCCAGGATATGGCAAAATCAATAATGCAGAGGAATGGGAGACCATACTCAGAAGTGCCGACCTTAGCATACAACGATACGCTACCCGCCTGGCAGCAGAAGCTGCGCGACTATACCGTTGCTAGTTTTCCAGCTGCGACGCTGCCCCTCCCCGGACGCCTGCGTGCGGACCCGGAGGGTCACGGGTCTTCTTCTGGCGGAAATAAAGTTTCTTCACTCACTCACAGAGGAGGTCTCCAACTTCAATAGTGCTGCAAGGGACTTATGAGAATTAGTACAGACCAGACGACAAAATTTCACGAACGCACCACCCGCGAGAAACAAGGGTTCTCATCATTAACGAACGCAAAAAAGACGAAGACGACAGAGAAGAAGACAGAACCCAAGCGTTCACAGAGGAGGTCTTTAACTTCAATAGTGCGGCAAGGGATTTATGAGAATTAGTACAGACCAGGCGACAAAAGTTCACGCACCACCCGCGAGTAGCAAAGGTATTCATCGTTATTGAACGAAAAAAAGACGACGACAACAGAGAAGAAGACTGAACCGAAGCGCTCACAGAGGAGGTCCCTAACTTCAATAGTGCTCCAAGGGACTTATGAGATGGAGCACAGACCCGGCGACAAAATTTCACCAATGCACCACCCGCGAGTGGCAAAGGTATTCATCGTTAATGAACACAAAAAAAACGGAGACGACAGAGAAGAAGACAGGACCCAAGGGTTCACAGAGGAGGTTTCAAATTTCAAATGTACTGCAAGGAACCTATGAGATGGAGTACAGACAAGGCGACAAAATTTCACCAACGCACCACCCGCGAGTAGAAAAGTTATTCATCGTTAACGAACGCAAAAAAGACGAATACGACAGAGAAGACAGAACCCAAGCGCTCACAGAGGAGGTCTCTAATTTCATTAGTGCTGCAAAGGATTGATGAGAAGGAGTAAAGACCACGCGACAAAATTTCACGAACGCACCACCCGCGAGAAGCAAGGGTTCTCATCGTTAACGAACGGAAAAAATACGAAGACGACAGAGAAGAAGACAGAACCCAAGCGCTCAGATAGGAGGTCTCGAACTTCAATAGTGCTGCAAGGGACTTTGAGATGGAGTACAGACCAGGGGACAAAATTT
Source organism: Amblyomma mixtum (assembly GCF_055824585.1). Lineage (NCBI taxonomy): Eukaryota > Metazoa > Arthropoda > Arachnida > Ixodida > Ixodidae > Amblyomma > Amblyomma mixtum. The sequence goes on from NC_143014.1 coordinate 177,296,706, forward strand.
TCCCAACGCACCACCCGCGAGTAGCAAAGGTACTCATCGTGCTGGTGCTGGTGCTTGGCTGTGAAATTAATTGTGGTTCTTGGTGGTGCCTGCGTGCTCGTCACTGGTGAGGCCTTTCTGTGTGGGGGGATTTGGCGAGGTCTAAGGTTAGGTCTGTAGGCGTGGTAAATGCGCATTTGAGGGCGCGTTTGGCTCAGGTATGTCGCTGACCTCCCCGGGCGGAGGGTCGGCAGCCTGGTTTGCCAGCTTGCCCACCCAAAGCTTGCCGCTGGAATCTTTTAAGAAAAATGGAATTGACGTCATCCATGTGGCTCTCGTACCGATCGGTGAGGGCGTGATCAAGATGAAAAGCTCTAAAATTCTTCAACAGGAGCTTAAGTCTCTAACCAAGCACTATTTACAGATCTCTGAGGTGCGACCGTTCGGTCGTAGAGGCATTGTCTGCAAGTCCTCTGACATTGCTTGCGCCACGGACCTGTTACAGTGCAAAATTTTTGACTCATTGCCGGTGAAAGCCATCTTCCCGGAACAGCTCGCTTGCTCCAAAGGTATTGTTCGTGGCGTCGACCCAGCATCTTCCCTGCAGGAAATAATTGAAGAGTTTCAAGATGCAGGTGTGGGGGTTCTGGCTGTCTACAGGTGCAGTAGAGAAGTAAATGGTTCGCGCGTACCGACAGAATCAGTCATAACAACTTTTGCTGGCTCCTCCTGTCCTTCTGAGCTCAAGGTCTGGCCGATAGTGTACCGTGTAGACCCTCTGCAGCCCCGTGCTCTCCAATGTTCTAACTGCTGGCGATTCGGTCCCAGTGGAAAAGCATGCAAATCAACGACGCGCTGCCGTCTTTGTGGTCAAGGTCATTCAGCTGACAACTGCGCCTCTGATCAGCCCCTGTGTTGCCTCTGCAACTCCAACCACCCAGCTGATGATGCCAACTGTTCGAAACGCGCTGACGAGCAAAGCCTGTTAGATATAATCCAGGTGAAGCGATGCTCGAGAGCTGATGCTTACGCACATCTTGACCGCAAGAATAACTCATACGCTAGCCGTGCGGGATCTTCTGTTGGAGAACTCGAGTCTAATGTGACTGCTTCTATAGTGTCCACAGTAGAACAGGTTCTTTCTGTGGTCGTCCAGCGAATGTTGAGCACTTTTGCTGAGGCTTTGTCGCAGCTAGTTGCAGGCCAATCTGCGCTTCCTCAATCATCTGTTCAGGCGGCGACGTCTGCTTCTCTCCCAACTTGTGCTGCGAGTACTAGTCACTCCATGTCGCCTCCGGACGCATCCCAAGTCCCGCCTCCCACCACCGCCCCTGGCAGTGTGTCTAGCGCAAATATTTGCACCACGGATGTTGAAATGCTATGCCCTACCCAGAAGCGTCGAGCTCCTTCCTCACCCTCGAAGACAGTTGCTCCGCAATCCAAAGCAAAGAAAGGACCTTCAAAAGTAATCCCCAAGTCTGATGTGGTGAAAGAGGCTGTTGCTGCCTCTTTCCTCAGTCAATAATCATGGCGGGTGTCAAAGTTATTCAGTGGAATTGCCGCTCTCTACTTTCTTCCCTTCCAGATCTTGAACTACTTCTTCTTAAACATAATCCAGATATAGTTCTTTTGCAAGAAACGTGGCTCTCTCCACTTAAATCATTTTCAATGAAAAACTTCCGTGTTTTTAGAGTTGATCGCGTTACCGGCAGGGGCGGCGGGTTAGTAACTATGGTCTCTACCAAAATGTGTCACCGGGCCTCTATTTCGAACAAAATTATGCTCCCTGACTGTGAACTGTTGGCAGTCGACATCTCCTTTCCACAGTGCGCAAAAGTTACTATTGCAAACGTCTACTTCCCTGTAGGCGTTCACAGGACAGACAGTTTGGATAGCTTACTTAGCAACGCAAACAGTATAGTCATCGCAGGAGATTTTAATTCGCACCACAGTACCTGGGGTAGTAGTTCAGACTCCTGCGGCCAGTTTCTTTGGTCATGGATGGCCACGCATGCAGTGCGCTGCTGCAATTCCGGAGCTGTAACCTTTATGCGAGGAGCTTACCGTTCAGTCATAGATTTAACATTAGTTACTCGTGGGGTAGGGGTATCTGCATGGTCAACAGAGGACTCGGGTACATCTAGTGACCACTTTCCAATAACTTTTAGCATTCTAACATTTCCCCTCAGGAAAAGTGGGGCAACAATGAAATTTGTAAATCACATTTCATACAAAAAATTAATGTCTGCCTCACTTCCATCTATAGTTAGCTCGAGTCGAGCAGAAAGAGCTCAGCAGTCCTTTTCCTTTCTGCAAGATGCTGCCGAGCATTCCGTATTCTCTGTGTGCACTTCAGCTCCTGACAGACAGCCGTCTCCATGGTGGACGGAGGAGTGTGAGAAGGCTTATCGTCGTCGCAGAGCTGCCTGGAAAAGCCTTTTCTATAATCAGAGCCCAGCTAATTGAATAAATTATGTTCTTCTCTGCATCTTTCAAACGATCTGTCAAGAAAACCAAAGGGGAATATAATCAAAATTTAAATACGTATCTCTCAAGTCGCCAGAATAGGAAGGCTCTGTATAGGTTCATGGCGCACAATAAGAACTCTCTGGCCGCCAACTGCACAAAGTCAATATTGTTGTCTCCTCAGGAGGCTAAGCAAAACCTTGAACAAATCGCTCAGGGGCTGGCTTTGCGTTTTCAGATGCAGAAAACAGAACCTTTACACACACTCGCCCCAAGCTCTGACTATACTGAGGTTGCTGTGTCGGAGCTCCTACCAATTGTTTCTTCGATGCATTCTGCTGCCCCTGGATCTGATGGGGTTACTGTGGGTATGTTGAAGATTTTAGCGCAAGACTTCACCACTCATCTTCTAGATATCGTCAACGCGTCATTGGAAAACACGTGGATTCCTCAGAGTTGGAAGATTGCGAAAATAATTTTGCTTTTGAAGAATGCAGAGAATGGATTCCAATTAGACAATTACTGCCAATTGCTTTAACCTCAAATTTAGTCAAGTTGATCGAAAGAGTAGTACATAGTCGTCTCTCAAAGCACGTTAATGCCGTAAATGGCCTCAGCTCTGCGCAGATTGGCTTTCGTCGGGGTTGTTCCATTTGGACCGCGCATGTGGATCTAGAAAGCCGAATCAGACTTTCGATGCGCAAGAGGGAAGTTTCGGCCTTGGTGACACTTGATGTTGCTAAGGCTTATGACAGCGTGGAACACACGGTCCTTCTTAACAAACTTGCACAGCTACAGCCACCGCACTACATTTATGCCTGGATTTGTGAATTTTTAAAAGACAGAACGTTCTTCTGTACAGACGGATCTTTCTGTTCTAATACCTAAGTCCAATGCAGAGGTGTGCCGCAAGGATCTGTTCTCTCACCGCTGCTTTTTAACATATTGGTTCGAGACATCCCCATTCATCCCAACATTACAGTATTTGTATACGCAGACGATACAGCTTTTTTCGCCTCGGAAAAGGATATTCATGCTCTTTACCAGTCTTCGCAGGCATACCTGACTGCTCTTGAAGATTGGTTGGACCAAATTACTTTATCACTTAATGTCAGCAAGTGTGGCGTGCTGGTATTTCCTCCAGACACCCCTTTGTACATCTCGCTAGTCTACTGTACCACCCCAATTCCGCAGGTGGAGTTGGTTAAATACCTAGGTATTATTTACGACCCAAGATTGGACTGGCGCCAGCATATTAAGAATAATGTTATTAAAGGTGAACGTGCTCTAGGCCGGCTGACACGGATAGGCAATAAAAATTTTGGCATGCGTCGCGACAGCTTACTGTTACTCTATAAGGCTTATATGAAACCTAGTTCTGGAATTCGGTTGCGTCTTGTTCTCTGGCAGCGCAAACTATAAGTTGCAGCCCTTAACCTTACTGGAAAGGCGTGCCCTACGGCTCTGCCTAGGGCTCCCGAGATCGGCTTCCAATGCTCTCCTTTATCTGGAAGCCCTTATTCCCGATCTATATTCCCGCTTCCAACTAGTCACGGTGCGTACTTTCCTCAGGTCCTTTGACCCGGCCCCCGGTGTTAATGCTCCCATTTTTCTATCCCACCCACACCTGTTTTTCTCTGCTCATTGGCCACGTTATCAGCTCCCGCAAGTTAGGTTTACGCAGAACCTGTTGGCCCCGCTTCAGGTCGATCTGACCTCCTTGCAACGAGTTGCTGACACGCAGGCTGATCCCGTCTTCTGTTACGACCATATCTTTCCATCCCATGCAAAACACATGCCCGCAAATATCCTAAATGGTCTTCTGGCTGAGCACTTACAGCATTTTCCTCATCATGATGTTCTCTCCACCGATGCTTCCGGGAGCTGTGAGAAGGCGGCAATTGGGATATATTCACAGGATCTGGCTTTCAGCTATTCCGTTCGTATCCCGGATTACACTTCTGTATTCTTTGCAGAGTTTTTGGCACTCGATTTGGCTCTTCTTAAAATTCCGACGCATGTAGCACAGGTACTTATCCTTGCAGACTGCCTTTCAGTTTTAGTCGCTCTCCAAACTTCCGACACCTCTCTATTGATGCGTTTCCTTAGGTTTTTTGTTCCGCACACAGTAAGGGAGGTCCGCTTTGTCTGGGTACCTGGTCATTCGGGAATCTATTTCAACGAGGTGGCCGATTTATTGGCAAGGTCAGCTCTCACTTCCCCTGTAATATATCCCGTACCGAACCTTACTATGTTGGAGACCTCCCGTTTCCAGCGGTTCCAACATATCTCAGCCAGCTTGGATGATCCGCTGGTGAATGTCGTGGACTTTCAACATTTAAAGTTCCCATGGAATGTTCGCTCATGTAAGACAAGGCGGTGCGAAGTGTCCATGACGCTTCTGCGATGCAGAATCCCCCACCTCAACTTGTACTTATGCAGATGCGGGTTCGCTAGGAGTAACCTTTGTAACACATGCGGAGAAGTTGAAACAATTGACCATTCTCCTCTCTTGCCGGCGGTTCGCATTTCAGAAAAAACAGTATTTGGAAGACCATTTTTCCAGGTTAGGACTCCCCTTGGCTTTACCAGTTCTGCTCTCGTTTGGAACGAGCGCCACGGGATCCTCGTTAAGCACTATTTGCGGCTACCTTCATGATTACATCATTGCAACTGGGCGCTTATCCTGTTAAATCCAGATAAAATTCCACTGAATGTCCAAAGGCGTATTTTATATTGTTTCCTTATGTATCTAATTTGCTTATTATTAAACATTTCCAACAATTCATACATATTTTCTGAATTCAAACATTATAATATCTTAGCTTTTTTCCCGCACTCATACTTCCTTGGCATTCACCACCGTACCTTGGCCAGTCCCCCCGCGTGGGTATGTGCCATTTTCATATGGTGAAGAAGAAGAAGGAGAAGACAGAACTGGAGCGCTCACAGAGGAGGCCTCTAACTTCATTAGTGCCGAAAGGAACTTATTGGATCGAGTACAGATCAGGCGACAAAATTTTACGAACGCACCAGCCGCGAGTAGCAAGGGTTCCCATCGTTAACGAACGCAAAAAAGACAAAGACGACAGAGAAGAAGACAGAACCGGAGCGCTCACAGAGGAGGTCTCCAACTTCAATAGTGCTGCAAGAGACTTATGAGATGGAGTACAGACCAGGCGACAAAATTTCACCAACGCATCACCCGCAAGAAGCAAAGGTATTCATCGTTAACGAACGCAAAAAATTCGAAGACAACAGAGAAGAAGACAGTACCCAAGTGCTCACCGAGGAAGTCTCTAACTTCAATAGTTCTGCATGGGACTTATGAGATGAACTACAGAGCAGGCGACAAAATTTCACCAACGCACCATCCGCGAGTAGAAAAGGTATTCATTGTTAACGAACGCAAAAAAGACGAATACGACAGAGAAGACAGAACCCAAGCGCTCACAGTGGAGGTCTCTAATTTCATTAGGGCTGCAAAGTATTGATGAGATGGAGTACAGACCAGGCGACAAAATTTCACGAACCCACCACCCGCAAGAAGCAAGAATTTTCATCGTTAACGAACGCAAAAAAGACGACGACAACAGAGAAGACCGAAGCGCTCACAGCGGAGGTCCCTAACTTCAATAGAGCTGGAAAGAACCTGTGAGATGGAGTACAGACACGCGGACAAAATTTGACCAGCGCACAACCGGTGAGTAGAAAAGGTATTCATCATTAACGAACGCAAAAGAGACGAAGACAACAGAGAAGACCCAAGCGCTCACAGAGGAGGTCTGTAACTTCAATTTTGGTGCGACGGACTTAAGAGATGGAGTACAGACCAGGCGAAAAAATCTTCCCAACGCCCCACCCGCGAGTAGCAAAGGTATTCATCGTTAACGAACGCAAAAAAGACGAAGACAACAGAGAAGAAGCCGGAACCGAAGCGCTCACAAGGAGGCATCTAACTTCATTAGTGCTGGAAGGAACTTATTGGATAGAGTAAAGATGGGGCGACAAAATTTTCCGAACGCTCCAGCCCTGAGTAGCAAGGGTTCCCATCGTTAACGAAAGCAAAAAAGACGAAGACGACAGAGAAGAAGACAGAACCCATGCGCTCACAGAGGAGGCCTCTAACTTCAATAGTGCTACAATGTACTTATGAGAATGAGTACAGACCAGGCGACAAAATTTTACCAACGCACCATCCGGCAGTAGCAAGGTTTCTCATCGTTAACGAACACAAAAAAGACGACGACAACAGAGAAGAAGACTGAACCGAAGCGCTCAGAGAGGAGGTCCCTAACTTCAATAGTGCTGCAAGGGACTTATGAGATGCAGCACAGACCCGGCGACAAAATTTCACGAACACACCACCCGCGAGAAGCAAGGGTTCGTTCGTTAACGAACACAAAAAAGACGACAACAGAGAAGAAGACTGAACCGACGCGCTCACAAAGGAGGTTCCTAACTTCAATAGAGCTGCAAGGGACTTATGAGATGGAGCAGAGATCCGGCGACAAAATTTCACCAACGCACCACCCGCGAGTAGCAAAGGTATTCATCGTTAACGAACCCAAGAAAGACGAAGACGACAGGGAAGAAGACAGAACCAGAGCTCTCACACAGGAGGTCTCTAATTTCATTAGTGCTGCAAAGGCTTGATGAGATGGAGTACAGACCAGGCGACAAAATTTCACGAACGCACCACCCGCGAGTAGCAAAGGTATTCATCGTTAACGAACGCAAGAAAGACGAAGACGACAGGGAAGAAGACAGAACCAGAGCTCTCACACAGGAGGTCTCTAATTTCATTAGTGCTGCAAAGGATTGATGAGATGGAGTACAGACCAGGCGACAAAATTTCACGAACGCACCACCCGCGAGAAGCAAGGGTTCTCATCGTTAACGAACGCAAAAAAGACGAAAACGACAGAGAAGAAGACGGAACCGAAGCGCTCACAGGGGAGGCATCTAACTTCATTAGTGCTGGAAGGAACTTATTGAATACAGTAAAGATGAGGCGACAAAATTTTCCGAACGCACCAGCCGTGAGTAGCAAGGGTTCCCATCGTTAACGAACGCAAAAAAGACGAAGACGACAGAGAAGAAGACAGAACCGACGCGCTCACAAAGGAGGTCACTAACTTCAATCGTGCTGCAAGGGACTTATGAGATGGAGCACAGACCCGGCGACAAAATTTCACCAACGCACCACCCGCGAGTAGCAAAGGTATTCATCGTTAACGAATGCAAAAAAGACGACGAGAACAGAGAAGAAGACAGAACCGAAGCGCTCAGAGAGGAGGCCTCTAACTTCATTAGTGCTGGAAGAACTTATTCGATAGAGTACAGATCAGGCGACAGAAATTTAGGAACGCACCAGCCGCGAGTAGCAATGGTTTCCATCGTTAGCGAACGCAGAAAAGACGAAGACGACAGAGAAGAAGACAGAACCAGAGCGCTCACAGAGCAGGTCTCTAACTTCAATAGTTCTCCAAGGGACTTATGAGATGGAGTACAGACCAGGCGACAAAATTTCACCAACGCACCACCCGCGAGTAGCAAATGTATTCATCGTTAACAAACGCAAAAAAAGAAGAAGACGACAGAGAAGAAGACAGAACCAGAGCACTCACAGAGGAGGTCTCTAATTTGATTAGTGCTGCAAAGGATATATGAGATGGAGTACAGAGCAGGCGACAAAATTTCACCAATGCACCACCCGCGACTAGCAATGGTATTCATCGTTAACGAACGCAAAAAAAACGAAGGCGACAGAAAATAAGAGGGGACCCAAGCGTTCACAGAGGAGATTTGAAATTTCAAATGTACTGCAAGGGACTCATGAGATGGAGTACAGAGAAGGCGACAAAATTTCACCAACGCACCACGCGCGAGTAGATAAGGTATTCTTCGTTAACGAAACAAAAAAGACGAATACGACAGAGAAGACAGAACCCAAGCGCTCACACAGGAGGCCTCTAATTTCATTAGGGCAGCAAAGGATTGATGAGATGGAGTACAGACCACGCGACAAAATTTCACGAACGCACCACCCGCGAGAAGCAAGGGTTCTCATCATTAACGAACGCAAAAAAGACGAAGACGACAGAGAAGAATACAGAACCCAAGCGCTCACAGAGGTGGTCTCTAACTTCAATAGTCCTGCAAGGGACTTATGAGATGGAGTGCAGACCAGGCGACAAAATTTCAGTAACGCACCAAACGCGACTAGCAAAGGTTAACGAATGCAAAAAAGCCGAAGACGACAGAGAAGAAGACAGAACCAGAGCTGTCACAGAGGAGGCCTCTAATTTGATTAGTGCTGCAAAGGATATATGAGATGGAGTACAGAGCAGGCGACAAAATTTCACCAATGCACCACCCGCGAGTAGCAATGGTATTCATCGTTAACGAACGCAAAAAAAACGAAGGCGACAGAGAAGAAGAGGGGACCTAAGCGTTCACAGAGGAGGTTTGAAATTTCAAATGTACTGCAAGGGACTTATGAGATGGAGTACAGACAAGGCGACAAAATTTCACCAACGCACCACGCGCGAGTAGAAAAGGTATTCTTCGTTAACGAACGCAAAAAAGACGAATACCACAGAGAAGAAGACAGAACCCAAGCGCTCACAGAGGAGGCCTCTAATTTCATTAGGGCTGCAAAGGATTGATGAGATGGAGTAAAGACCACGCGACAAAATCTCACGAACGCACCACCCGCGAGAAGCAAGGGTTCTCATCGTTAACGAACGCAAAATAGACGAAGATGACAGAGAAGAATACAGAACCGAAGCGCTCACGGAGGAGGTCTCTAACTTCAATAGTGCTGCAAGGGACTTATGAGATGCAGTACAGACCACGCGACAAAATTTTCCCAACGCACCACCCGCGAGTAGCAAAGGTATTCATCGTTAACGAACGTAAAAAAAGACGAAGAGAACAGAGAAGAAGACAGAACCGAAGCGCTCACAAAGGAGGCCTCTAACTTCATTATTGCTGGAAGGAACTTATTGGATAGAGTACAGATCAGGCGACAAAATTTTGCGAACGCACCAGCCGCGAGTAGAAAGGGTTACCATCATTAACGAACGCAAAAAAGACGAAGACGACAGAGAAGAAGACAGAACCAGAGCGCTCACAGAGGAGGTCTCTAACTTCAATATTCTGCAAGGGACTTATGAGATGTAGTACAGACCAGGCGACAAAGTTTCAGCAACGCACCACCCGCGAGTAGCAAAGGTATTAATCGTTAACGAACGCAAAAAATACGAATACGACAGAGAAGAAGACAGAACCAGAGCTCTCACAGAGGAAGTCTCTAATTTCATTAGTACTGCAAAGGATTGATGAGATGGAGTACGGACCAGGCGACAAAATTTCACGAACGCACCACCCGCGAGAAGCAAGGGTTCTCCTCGTTAACGAACGCAAAAAAGACGACGACCACAGAGAAGAAGACTGAACCGACGCGCTCACAAAGGAGGTTCCTAACTTCAATAGAGCTGCAAGGGACTTATGAGATGGAGCACAGGCCCGGCGACAAAATTTCACCAACGCACCACACGCGAGTAGCAAAGGTATTCATCGTTAACGAACGCAAAAAAGACGAATACGACAGAGAAGACAGAACCCAAGCGCTCACAGAGGAGGTCTCTAATTTCATTAGGGCTGCAAAGGATTGATGAGATGGAGTACAGACCACGCGACAAAATTTCACGAACGCACCACCCGCGAGAAGCAAGGATTTTCATAGTTAACGAACCTAAAAAAGACGAAGACGACAGAGAGAAGACATAACCCAAGCGCTCACAGAGGAGGTCTCCAACTTCAATAGTGCTGCAAGGGACTTATGTGATGGAGTACAGACCACGCGACAAAATTTTCCCAACGCACCACCAGCGAGTAGCAAAGGTATTCATCGTTAACGAACGCAAAAAGGACGAAGAGAACAGAGAAGAAGACAGAACCGAAGCGCTCAGAGAGGAGGCCTCTAACTTCATTAGTGCTGGAAGGAACTTATTGGATAGAGTACAGATCAGGCGACAAAATTTTACGAACGCACCAGCCGCGAGAAGCAATGGTTCCCATCGTTAACGAACGCAACAAAGACGAAGACCACAGAGAAGGAGACAGAACCAGAGCGCTCACAGGGGAGGTCTCTAACTTCAATAGTTCTCCAAGGGACTTACGAGATGGAGTACAGACGAGGCGACAAAATTTCACCAACGCACCACCCGCGAGTAGCAAAGGTATTCATCGTTAACGAACGCAAAAAAAGAAGAAGACGACAGAGAAGAAGACAGAACCAGAGCGCTCACAGAGGAGGTCTCTAATTTCATTAGTGCTGCAAACGATATATGAGATGGAGTACAGACCACGTAACAAAATTTCACGAACGCACCACCTTCGAGAAGCAAGGGCTCTCATCGTTAACGAACGCAAAAAAGACGACAACAGAGAAGAAGACTACCGAAGCGCTCCCAGAGGAGGTCCCTAACTTCGATAGTGCTGCAAGGGACTTATGAGATGGAGCACAGACCCGGCGACAAAATTTCACCAATGCTCCTCCCGCAAGTATCAAAGGTATTCATCGTTAACGAACGCAAGAAAGACGAAGACGACAGAGAAGAAGACAGAGCCAGAGCTCTCACCCAGGAGGTCTCTAATTTCATTAGTGCTGCAAAGGATTGATGAGATGGAGTACAGACCACGTGACAAAATTTCACGAACGCACCACCCGCGAGAAGGAAGGGCTCTTATCGTTAACGAACGCAAAAAAGACGACGACAACAGAGAAGAAGACTGAACCGAAGCGCTCCCAGAGGAGGTCCCTAACTTCAATAGTGCTGCAAGGGACTTATGACATGGAGCGCAGACCCGGCGACAAAATTTCACCAAAGCACCACCTGCAAGTATAAAAGGTGTTCACCGTTAACGAATGCAAGAAAGACGAAGACGACCGAGAAGAAGACAGAACCAGAGCTCTCACACAAGAGGTCTCTAATTTCGTTAGTGCTGCAAAGGATTGATGAGATGGAGTACAGACCGGGAGACAAAATTTCACGAACGCACCACCCGCGAGAAGCAAGGGTTCTCATCGTTAACGAACGCAAAAAAGACGAAGACGACAGAGAAGAAGACGGAACCGAAGCGCTCACAGGGGAGGCATCTAATTTCATTAGTGCCGGAAGGAACTTAATGGATACAGTAAAGATGAGGCGACAAAATTTTCCGAACGCACCAGCCGTGAGTAGCAAGGGTTCCCATCGTTAACGAACGCAAAAAAAGAAGACGACAGAGAAGAAGATAGATCCAGAGCGCTCACAGAGGAGGTTTCTAATTTCATTAGTGCTGCAAAGGATATATGAGATGGAGTACAGACCACGTGACAAAATTTCACGAACGCACCACCCGCGAGAAGCAAGGGCTCTCATCGTTAACGAACGCAAATAAGACGACGACAACTGTGAAGAAGACTGAACCGACGCGCTCACAAAGGAGGTCCCTAACTTCAATAGTGCTGCAAGGGACTTATGAGATGGAGCACAGACCCGGCGACAAAATTTCACCAACGCACCACCCGCGAGTAGCAAAGGTATTCATCGCTAACGAGTGCAAAAAAGACGAATACGACAGAGAAGACAGAACCCAAGCGCTCACAGAGGAGGTCTCTAATTTCATTAGGTCTACAGAGGATTGATGAGATGGAGTACAGACCACGCGACAAAATTTCACGAACGCACCACCCGCGAGAAGCAAGGATTCTCATCGTTAACGAACGCAAAAAAGACGAAGACGACAGAGAAGAAGACATAACCCAAGCGCTCACAGAGGAGGTCTCTAACTTGAATAGTGCTGCAAGGGACTTATGAGATGAAGCACACACCCGGCGACAAAGTTTCACCAATGCACCACCCACAAGTAGCAAAGGTATTCATCTTTAACGAACGCAAAAAAGACGAAGACGACAGAGAAGAAGTTAGAACCAGAGCTCTCACAGAGGAGGTCTCTAATTTCATTAGTGCTGCAAAGGATTGATGAGATGGAGTACAGACCAGGCGACAAAATTTCACCAACGCACCACCCGCGAGAAGCAAGGGTTCTCATCGCTAACGAACGCAAAAAAAGACGAAGACGACAGAGAAGAAGACAGAAACCAAGTGCTCACAGAGGAGGTCTCTAACTTGAATAGTGCTGCAAGGGACTTATGAGAAGGAGTACAGACCAGGCGACAAAATTTGACCAACGCACCACCCGCGAGTAGCAAAGGTATTCATCGTTAACGAACGCAAAAGAGACGAAGTCAACATTGAAGACCGAAGCGCTCACAGAGGAGGTCTCTAACTTCAATAGTGCTGCAAGGGACTTATGATATGGAGTACAGACCAGGAGACAAAATTTCACCAACGCACCACCCGCGAGTAGCAAAGGTATTCATCGTTAACGAACGCAAAAAAGACGAAGAGAACAGAGAAGACAGAACCGAAGAGCTCACAGAGGAAGCATCTAACTTCATTAGTGCTGGAAGGAACTTATTGGATAGAGTACAGATCAGGGGACAAAGTTTTCCGAACGCACCAGCCGCGAGTAGCAAGGGTTCCCATCGTTAACGAACGCAAAAAAGACGAGGACGACAGAGAAGAAGACAGAACCCAAGCACTTACAGAGGAGGTCTCTAACTTCAATAGTGCTGTAAGAGACTTATGAGAATGAGTACAGATCAGGCGACAAAATTTTACCACCGCACCACCCGCGATTAGCAAAGGTATTCACCATTAACGAACACAAAAAAGACCAAGACAACAGAGAAGAATACAGACCTCAAGCGCTCACAGAGGAGGTCTCTAACTTCAGTGGTGCAGCATGGGACTTATGAGATGAAGTACAGAGGAGGCGACAAAATTTCACCACCGCAGCACCCGGGAGTAGCAAAGGTATTCATCATTAACGAATGCAAAAAGACGAAGACGACAGAGAAGAAGACAACACAACACAAAGACAGGGGTTCGCTACGGAGGTTTCTGACTTCCATAGTGCTGTAAATAAGTAATGAGACGGAGTACAGACCATTCGACAAAATTTCACCAATGCACCACCCGCGAGTAGCAATGGTACCAATTCATGGTTAACAAGCAAAAAAAGACGAAGACGGGAGAGAACACAGAACCTAAGCGATAATTATGGAGGTCTCTAACTTCCATGGTGCTGTAAGGAACTTATGAGATGGAGTACAGACCAAGCGACAAAATTTTACCATTGCACTACCCGCGAGTAGCAAAGGTATTCTTCGTTAAGGAACGGAAAAAACACGAAGACGGCAGAGAATAAGACAGAACCCAAACGCACATAGAGGAGGTCTCTAACTTCAATAATGACGCATGGGACTTATGAGATGGAGTGCACTCCACGCGACAAAATTTGACCAAGGCACCGCCCGTGAGTAGGAAAGGTATTCGTGGTTAACTAACGCAAAAAAGACGCAGACGACAAAGAAGAAGAGAGAACCCAAGCGCTCACAGAGGAGGTCTCTAACTTCAATAGTGCTGCAAGGGACTTATGAGATGGAGTACTGACCCCGAGACAAAATTTCACCAACGCACGTCCCGCGAGTAGCAAAGGTACTCATCGTTAACGAACGCAAAAAAGGCGAAGACAACAGAGATGAAGACAGAAGCCATGCGCTCACAGAGGAGGTCTCTATCTTCAATAGTGCTGCAAGGAGCTTATGAGATGGAGTACAGACCCGGGGACAAAATTTCACCAAAGCACCATCTGCGAGTAGCAAAGGTATTCATGGTTAACGGACGCAAAAAAGACGACGGCGGCAGAGAAGAAGGCAACTCAAACACAAGGGCTCACTATGGATGTGTTTAACTTCCATAGTGCTGCAAAGAACTTATGAGATGGAGCACAGACCGGGCGATAGAACTTTACCAACGCACCATCCGCGAAGAAGTATAGTAATCATGGCTAATGAGCGGAAAAGAGACGAAGACTGCATAGAAGAAGACAATACAACACGAGCGCGCACCGAGGAGGTCGCTGACATACATAGTGCTCGAAGGAACTTATGAAGTGGAGTACAGCGCAGGGGATAAAACTTCACCAGGGCACCACCCGCGAGTAGCAATGGTATTCATCGTTAACGAGCGCAAATAATACGAAGACGGCAGAGAAGGAGACGATAACACAGCACTCCACTTTCAACTGCATTGCTCGCTGTGCTATGTAGGAGAAGAATTTCTCTGAGGGAAACTTTTCGATTCATTTATCCTCCAATAAGAGCGTGGACCGGCGCACAGGGCCTCATATGTGGCGCAGCAGGTGCTATCGAGAATGCGTACTCTCACTATGTATCCGAGGTGGGACAGGAGAGAAAAGGCTTTCTCAGAGTGTGGGAAAGGTGCCGTGCATGTTTTGTCAGTGCTTCATTTCGGGTGAGAAGAAGAAACTGAGCTATCTATGAAACATGCAACACATATGCTAAAACTAGTCCTGCGCGCCGCTCCGATCGCCGCTTCCGAACTGCCACCCCACTGCAAGCAGGGATACTCGGAGCACAAAGTATCGATGCGCCGCTTCACCCAAGCTCTGCCCACAGCCGGTGTCACACTTCGCGACCACGTAGGAGCGCCTGAACGCTGCTTGGCTTGGCGTACTTGAGAATCGCGCACAAAAACCCGAGATAGCCTTTTATCAGAAAGACTGCCAGCTATACTCGAGCAGCGAGAAAGTCTGCCTGCTTATGTTTGCGAGCTTTCGGCAACGGCGCCGTCCGCGTGGACGCCGAGCGGCGAGGTGTTCTGCTGCCTTGCTGCCCTGGTCGTTCCTAGGCCTATAGGCTGTTTCGTATCGAAGCCGCAGCGCACGGCGCTTCGGAAGTCGCTGCCCACGCTATAATACAAGTCCTACTCTTCACATCACTTTACTGTCAACACCAACATCTCACACCAAAATAAAGACATTGTCAACGTGCGCTACGCATCGACAGCGGAGTTAGCGGGCACTAGGCGTGCCGGATCCCAACGGCGGGCCGGCGGCAGCTGCGGGGCGGGTAATATGTGGCAATCAATTAGCTCGTAGCCTAGTTGTTACCTTTACCAGCAACTCAGTATTGAGCGATCCTCAAAAATGCTGCATTTTTCCCATTTCTCTATCGGAAGGTTTATTATTTTCGTAAAGACAATATTTTGACACCAGCGGGCGAGATCGATGGCGGTCGGCATTCTCGGCGTTCTTCACGTTCGCACAAAAAAATAGATGATAGCCATGCTACCTGAAAAGCTGGCTGCGATATTCGAGCGTAGATAGCATGTTTGCGCAAGAGTCTAGGTTTCGCAAACGACGCAGCTTGAGGGAGAGCAGGGCGACGAATTAAACTGCTCCCTGGCTGCCTTGGTCTTCGCTAAGCGTAGCTGGTTTTGCATCGATGCCGGAGCTGTGGGCGCTTCGGAACTGGCCAACGCACAAATAAAGGTGCTATACTCGTCACCCCTTTACACTGAACCCGTCCCATAACAAACATACGTTAGATTTCCGCGACACCTTCAGCACCAGAGCTAGCAGACGCCAGGCAGAAACACCAAAGCGCCTATGGAATGATATGTGTTTGCATCGCAGTATTCACTTCGACCGGCAACTCGGTATATGCCAGCAATCCTCAGCAATTATGCATTTTTGACATTCATCTATCCTAGGGCTGGTGATGAACGTGAAAGGGCAATACTAACGCGTTTTTCTGACCCCGGCGGCCGGCATCAAGGCTGGAAGGCCGGCCCCGAGAAGCGCACCCTTACGTCATCATGAAGCTACCGCTCTCCACGCCCTCATTGGCTGCCGCTTACCGCGGTCCGTCGTTGGCATTTAGCGGGATGGACGCAGACGACGACCTGCGATCGGACGTTGCGTGCCGCGGCGAATCGCACTTACTTATCGCACATGCGTCCCCGCGTTATTTTGCAAAGCTACCTGCCGTTGGGCCTATGTGACGGCCTTTTATAGTAGATACTTCTTGGATTTAGGCGGCATTCCTTGGAAGCAAGCTCGGATTTGGGATACAGGTTTCCTTTTTATGTTCCAGTACATTGAAACGCCAAAAGGCCACCGCAGCCATGGCCTCGTCGTAGAGCAGCCGCCTCGGCTTCGGGAGGTGATGGATTCAGTTCCCGCCGCCGGCTGGGTACCCAACGGTTTTTTCAAAATGGGTGCGAGGCATGCCCCGGCCTGGTGCTCGCCTTCCTAGGGTTGCATTGCTTGGGAAAGGAGCCTGCGCCTTCAGTCGACCAGTTCGTGCAGTGGTCACCTGCAGGAAAGACGAAGGAAAAAAAAAACAGCCACTATGGCACGCAGTCTTTTTTCTCCCATTTGCCCAGAAGGGACTCCGTGCAGCCGCCACCTTCGGCGGCCATGCTGTTGTTGTTGTTGTTGTTGTAGCCTACGACAGAATGGCACATACCCACTCTGGGGGATCGGCCAAGAATCGGGTGGTAAAGGTTGGTATTCACCTGTACGTAGTAAAGGCAAAAGGAAAGCACACGGGAGAGGAACACCGGGGGAGTCTACCACAAGAAGGGCACGATGCAGACAGCAGGGACTGGCGGCACTTCCTCTTTCTGTTCGCTTAAGGCTTGCGATAAGCACCAACGGCCCAGAAGAAGAAAGTTTTTGCGGCGACGGTTCACTATGTTAAACTGAGTAAGTAGTTTCTGTTAAACACACAATTTCACTGAAGGCTCTCGCTTTTTCTGCATGGCCGAAAACAATATCTAGAAGTTTTCAAGGACCTTAGACACCCAATTTCAGTTGCGTGGTTTTCTTCTTTCAAATTATGTGTGAGATATTAGAATGCATGGATCACTGCGTGAATTTCTCCTGCGGCCGCTAAATACTTTATATTTCATTTCTTTCTCTCACGCTCTTTCGGTTTCTCGCGTGAGGCGCGAGAAAATCTGCGATACAAACGCTGATACACGGTTTTAATTGACTAGAAGACTTAAACCTGCCTGCTTCAAGAGATAGAACGGCAAAAGAACGACGTATCAGCAATTATATTCCCGTTTTTTTTTCGTGCCGTATGTGTTCTAAGCGTCAACTACACGTCACAGCAATCGTTCGGTTGAAGAAACCGTCACCGAAACAACTTGAAGAAGTTCAATCATAAATTATTTTCGGTCGTAGGTGAACATCACATAGTGATCCATGTATCGTATATTAGTGCCTAACGCATCGTTTGAAAGAAGAAACCATGCAAACAAAAATGTGCACTGTGGCATTTTTATCGGCCATATATATATATATATATATATATATATATATATATATATATATATATATATATATATATATATATATATATATATATATATATGGTTGTTCGTTTTATTTTTGCACCCCGAACGAGTTTCCAAATATCGGGTAACACCCGATTTTTCCCGATTTCTGAAACAATTGTGCCCATAGAATTGTTGTGCCTGCAGTCTCAGACAAAGAAGAAAACCAGTTGACATTGTGGAAACTGGGAGCCGTACTCGATCCGTTCCAGAAGCGGCTGCTGAGTCAGTCGTTTGATGAAAACCGACCTCTCTTTATCTCCGTGACGGACGATGTAGGCTCGCTTCGCGAGGAGTTTAACCAGTACTTGCTGGAAGCAAGCCCCACAAATGAAGGTGTTGAAGGGATGGACTATTGGAACGACGCAACTGTGCGTTACCCAAGGCTAGCAAATGCAGTGTTGTCATTGTTGTGCCTAGCTAATGGCAGCTGTGACGTTGAGCGAACGTTCTCCCAGCTAAGGTACCTGCAGAGACCAGACAGGTCTCGGATGGAAACCGAGATGTTGCGCATGCAGATGATTATGCATGTTAATAAGGACGTGTAGAACATCGATGACCAGCCCTCGTGAATAAAATGTTTCTTTTCTCAAAACTGACCGTTGACTCTCAATGCGAGTAATAATTAATTACCAATGAAACGCCAAATTTTGCAATACTTTCTTGAAAGCAGCCCAAAATATAGCCCTAATTGTTATCCACCGGTTAGAGAAAATCGAATAAATTATTAGTTTGCAGATTTGACCCGATAAATCCCGAATTTCGGAGTTTTTCTACGAGAAACCCGATTTCTCATTTATTATCAAGCCGAAAAATAACGCCCGATTTTTGCCCCCCGAATTTGAAAAAATATAAAACCTGAAAAGGAATACCTCTATATGTATATATAATTCGGAGGTCGTGGGTTCGGTCCCCACCCGCGGCATGTGGTTGTTTTTTCTGCTTTTATAATCAATTATTTTGAAGCGGTAACATATTTAGTACTATTCTCCAGTGATGAGCTACCCAAAATAAATAAATAAAAATCCCCTTTGTTCGTTGGTTTCTGTGGGCGTCATCTAATCTATCTCATATATATATATATATATATATATATATATATATATATATATATATATATATATATATATATATATAAGAACGTAGACCAACGTTTGAAACGCTTGAAACAATTTATTGACGTTTTGACCGCGGAACGGCCTTCGTCAGCATGTCTGATTTGAAAGGGATGGTACAATATATGTAGCTATGAACAACGCACAGGATAATTGACCCAAAAAAGCATCAGGCACATGGCTGGAAAACGAAAATGAGTCACAGTGTGAATCACAAGACGATAAATGAATCACAATGCCCAACAGCTACTTTGCGAAATTTAGTCTATCTTCTGTGTTAGCTACATATCAAGAACATCATTATGTACTTTACTTATAATCAGTCTTAAGATGAAAAGTCACCATCTTGAACAGCGAGAATGAAGAAGCAACAAGTTTCACGTGATCAACGAAACACGTGGAGGCGATGAACAGCATGATCAGTAGAAAGAGTATCTATTACTAAATACAGAAAAGAAACTGATGGCAAACACAGTACACTAACCTAAAAGCGAAATATTTTGGCATTAAGAGGGTATGGAACTCATTTTTCCTGTGCTTTCATTTAAACCTGAAGACACTGTATTGAACTTATAGATAAGGTAAGACTCCCTAATTTCCAGGTCAAGATTAGTTCTAAATCCGATTCCAGAATGGTCGCAGAAATCTGATCAAATGACTGGCCGGTGAGTTGGACATGCTTTGATAGCGGCAAGTTTGGCAGGGCTTGAACGTGGGCTCTGTGGTTGTTGAAGCGTAATCTAAAGGGGGTTTCAGTGTGACCTATATATTGCAGATTACATACGGTACACTGCAGCAGGTAGATGACATTTGCAGTATCGCCGTTGAAATCACCGCGAATGCTTAAACGAAAGAGTGAACCGGTGCTATTGAGGCTATGAGATGTGGTCATGTGCAGACATACTTTACAGCGGCTCTTGTTACATGGATGGCAGCCTACGGGTTCAGGAGAATTGGTCTTTGATGATGTTAGTATATCGTGTAGATTTTTTGACCTTCTGTAATCTGCTTTGGGTGGCTCTAGAAATATGTTCTTAAGGCGATCAGTTTGCATAAGAATGTTATGGTGCTTATTTAGGATTGTCGAAATTTTTGGAGCAGATGCAGAATGGGTCAAGACAAGGTTGGTATGAAAGGGCTGAACTGTTAGCTTATCTTTCGCAAGTAGACTCGTTCGGAGTAGTGTATCAGCACGCTTTATGGCGTCATCTATCAGTTGTGGTGGGTAATTCTGCTTAGTCAGCGAGTTATGGAGTGTAGCGCAGTTGCGTTCAAACTCAGATTGTTCCGAGCAGATGCGTTTGAAGCGGACCACTTGACTGTAGGGGATGCTGGTTTTAACATGCTTGACATGGCTTCTGTCAAAGTGCAGATACTGTTGGCGGTCAGTAGGTTTACGGTACACTGTCGTAGTTAAGCGGTCTTCGTGAAGTGAGACTGTGAGGTCAAGAAAATTTATTGTAGATCTAGAATACGTATGGGAAAACGATATCGAAGGATGAACGCTGTTGAAATCGGCAATAAATGATATGAGTTCGGCTTCGCCATGGGACCAAATGAAAAAAAAATATCATCGATGTAACGCCTATAGCAAAATGGTACTAAAGACCGGCTTTCCAAAAATTTGTTTTCAAGCATCCCCATAAATATGTTTGCATGATTTGGGCCTATACGCGTACCCATTGAAGTACCACTCGTCTGGACATAATGTTTGCCTTCAAATTCAAAATTTTTTAACTGCAAAATAAGTTTCAGTAAAATGGCCAAAGTACAACTATCTACTGTCTTTTCTGTGCAAGCTTCATTATAGGCCGTCACTACGGCCCGGATACCATCTTCGTGCGGAATGTTCCTGTAGAGCGATGTGACGTCGAGCGTGACAAGCAATGATTCTGGAGGAATAGTAAGATCGATGACGTCAGAAAGGAAGTGCGTTGTGTCTTTTATGTAAGACGGAAATGTGGGCGGAATATTGTTAATGAGCGTGTCGACGTAGCGAGACAGATTTTCCGTAACACAGCCGACACCGGAAACAATGGGCCTACCTGGAATATTTTCTTTATGAATCTTAGGTAACAAGTAGAATCTACCGGCTACCGGGCTGAGGGGGACGATTGAGCGAAAAGCGCTTTCTATGATTTGGTTGTCCTTATAAAGGTCTAGCAAAGTGTTTTTAAGAATATCTTTGAACTGATCTGTGGGGTCATACTCCACAGGCCGATAGAAAGATTCGTCTGTTAGCTGCCTGTGTGCCTCTGCAACATAATCGCTTTTGTTTAACATCACCACAGCACCACCCTTGTCAGCCGGCTTAATTATGATATCACTTCCAGACGGTAACTGCTCCATCGCTTTTGTTTCGCGAACTGAAAGGTTCCGATGAAAAGGGATTTGTTTCTTATACAGTTGTAGGACATCTGTTTGTACAGCACTAATCTACAACTCTGGACACTTGTCCCGCTGTGTTGGAGGAACCCAGTGTTTGTAAGATGGCAACGTATTGCACGATGCGTTTGAATTAGGCTTATTATGAAAAAATTCCCGAAGGCGAAGGTTCCGTGCAAAATTATCCAAATCTTTCATCAACTGAAACTCGCCATAACCACCTGTGGCAGGACAAAAGCTAAGGCCCCGGAACAGCATTCTACTTTCTTCGAAGCTTAATTCATGATCTGAGATATTAATTATATTTGAAAAATTGGGAGGACTGCGTTCTGTTCCTTCTTTTTTTGCTGGAATATATATATACATATATATTGCGGCAGTAGAAAACTCCTTTTCAGGGTAAGTGTGTACCAGGTTGTGGGGCTGGGAAACACGGCAGAACAATTTAAAAAGTAATTCATCAACATGGCATGGTCGCTCCCCTTTCTAGTTGGCACCTGCGAACTGTACACATATTACGTATAGCCTACTCGCCGCCTAGGCAGTAATGAGCGCAGCGTTAACTAAGGTGAATACGTTTTCTTAAAACAATATTTGAAAGCATTAGGGTGGTTTTTAAAAGCCATACATAAGATAGCGCTAGTGATATTTATGGCATATACACGAAAATGTTTCTATCAGTAGCAATGCTGGCTACGGCAACGACACTGACAGCATTGCGGTAATCTGTCTTTGTAAAGCATTTTAAAATGTGATGCGAAAGGAAGGCTTAAACCATGCAAGAAACTGTGATTAGTTGAAAAAGGAAACAAATAAGGCGTTCGAAATTTCTTCCAGCAAGAACAAGTGTCTGTATTGCGCTCAGTCCCATTCATAAAATCTAGTGTATCTACACCAGGCGGCGTAACCCGACTGACGTGAACTAGCCTGTGTGAATTAGTGCAGAGTCGAGAAGTTTGAACTGAGCACGGCGCCACCGTGAGCTGTGGCTTAGCTTTCTTTGACAATTTAAAACATAATTTTTTGGCAAAACTACGAGTTCTGCCGTCTCTATCGTCACCACAGGGAAATATCTGCAAGAATATGTAAATGCTTAAATACTCGGCTCCGACAGCTGTCTGTCCCTATAAGCCAGCGGGGAGAGGTTCCTGTCTCCATGCCACTCTATATTCTGTCCCTACAAAACTAGACACTTAACAGCTTTTTGTCGAAAATAGATTGAGTGAACTACACTTGTTAGAATGACCGAAAGCATAAAATTCGCTTCTTTATAACACAGCGCTAGATTAGATGAGTTGCATTGCGAAAGCCTTGTTTGATGTTTTTATTACCAACGTTTTGTTAAACAGAATAATTTTAGTAACATGGTGATCCCTATCGTTTGTGTTCATGCCAGAAATGAGGATCATATTTTAAATTTTAAAGATTGTCCTCTTTAAGGGTAAAATAACATGTGTAACTCACTGAACTCTCAAGCTTTTTGCGTTATGGGGCCAGAGATTTGTGAAGAGTAACTGCTAGCCCCCAGATGCTTTGCAATGCCAGCAGTTTTTTACTAAAGAATTGACATGCTGACTAAAATATCTGGCGCAACTTGCTCAAGACTTGATTACTCTACAGTAGGTTTCATCTTCATCGCTTCAGAAATAGGGAGGACAAACCATTTTACCTTGCATTATAGATAGCCGGTCTCGTGGTAAAGCTTCCTCTGAGGCACATTGGAAGCTGACACTAGTTAGAAATGCAGAGAAAATAATAAATAAATATGCAAAAGCATAGTCACAAGTGGAAAACAACTTTCGAGTATCCGTCGACGACAGCCTGGTGCTCAGGGCTGGAGCACCTGCGGAGACGAAACCGGGACTTTTAGGAAGTGATCCACGCTTTCTCATTCAAAAAGTCGACACATCCTCGTCTGATGATGCAATATGTGCCGCTCAACTGTCCGCGCTTCACGAATGGCTAGAAGACGACAACGAAGAAGTAACGGTGCTGTAGCGCGTGGAGCGGCGCAAGCAGCCACCGTCGGAGGATCCAGCCAAGGCTCTTTCTCAAAAAGACCTTCGCTTTTTAGCCTGAATGAGCCATGTCCAGTGAAAATGCAGCGGCTGCGCACGTCTGGCAGGACCAGTTGGACTTTTCGAAGGCCTGCACGTCGATGGAACCGGAAGACAGGTGCTGGCTAATCACTAAACTACCTGCGTGCAACCGGATGCTGGGTGTGCTCGCGTATGAGCTTGTTGAGCCTGTTCCTGGAAGTCTCACCTTGAGGCACCTTAGGGACGGGCCCGTAGACGGAGGACCCAACGCACCCGTACGTGAGGCTGCGTCCTTGATATCGCAGCTTCTACAACTTCACCGCTGCGTCAAAGACATGGAGGTAGTGTGCACAACTGATGACAACGACGCTACCCTGAAGCAAGCTACTGCACCCATTCGCCTCCGTCCACAGCCTGGAGGCGATACCTTCCGCAAGTTTCGATACCTCGAGGTTAAACCTTGCCGTCCCGATGTACTAAGCAGATCGGGCGTCAGCTACTTTCCGGTAGAAGACATTACTAAGGTTTGCGGTCTTTTAGGGCTGAAGATAAATTGTTTTGGTGGTAATAGTAAACTGGAAGGACTACTAATCCAGCTTTTGCGACGCAACTCGGACTCTCTCAAAGCTGTATCAATATACACTTTTAATCTGACACGAAAAATAGTAGAGACACTGCAGCGTCTGAAGAAGTGCGAGTGGTTGCAGCTCTGTTTTTGCGGAAACGGAGAGGATAGTTACACAATGACAAATACTGTGGCTATGCTGGTGCAGAGTTTAGTGGCTCTGAAGACTCTGACCTTCGTTCCATTCCCTACCACAGTGTGGAGTGCTGGTGCGTTAGCCGAAACACTGCGCTGCAACACGACTCTGGCATCTCTGGATATACTCATGGAGAAGAGCAACAGCAAGGCCATGAAGTTGTTCGCGGCACTCGGTGACAACACCAGCGTCAAGAAACTGACGATCGGCTTCGGAAAAGGGAATGCGATGTGCGGAGATGTTCTGGCATCCTCACTCCGCAAAAACACATGCCTGCTCCAGCTGGAATTGATAGGCACTGTTGACGACGAGTTCATGATGCGCATCGCGCAGTCGCTCTCGCAAAACGCCACGCTGCAGACGCTGCTCTTTAAGATGGCTAAGGTGCACGTACGCGGCGTAATGGCACTGTGCAATGCGCTGCGCACCAACAAGACACTGGAGACGCTGGTGTTCCCTACCTTCAAAGCTTCCATTGCGCAAAGGTACGGAAACCACATCTTACATGTATTACTTCATTTAGTTTTGACCTATGATCTGATAATTTGCGGATAAACTTGTACACTGTGGTTATTCTCTGATCAGTAATCTGTGAAGGGTGCGGTCAGTTAGTCATTACTGTTCTTCAAGAATTTAAACCAGGATGATTTGAAGTTGTCATGACATGAACATTTTGTTCCATTTTTAGCCCGTAAAAGTAGAGAAAATTTGTTCGTTTGCGCGGATGCTGCCACGTGCCGCATGACGCTGAACATTCAAAACTGTCACTTCAATCTTGGACGTTTGGTACACCCCCTACTGATTTCCTGTGGCCTGCAGAACTTGATGGTTCGAGCGCGGGATCCATTTTACGAGCCTGACTTTGCAGCGCGTAGGAATAGTAAGCCATCACTATCAACTTGTTGGCCGAGCATCTCACTGCACTGTGCAGATTCTTCTCGAGCGCAGGTGAGCTACCGCAGTGGCTGAGTGGTTACGGCACTCGGCTGCTGACGCGAAAGACGCAGGTGCGATCCCGACGGCAGTCGAATTTTGAGGGAGGCGAAATTCTAGAGGTCCGTGTACTGTGCGATGTCATTGCACTTTAAAGACCCCAAGTGGTCGAAATTTCTGGAGCCCTTCACTACGGCGTCCCTGATAGACTTAGTCGCTTTGGGACGTTAAAACCCCATAGACCATAGACCATCAAACGCAGGGGAAAATACCCCCAGTGAATCATGTGCCGTTCGCTACTGGTACTCGACAGACAGCGCTAAATGGTGTTCAGTATGCAGGTATCACAGTGCGGTACCATCTACCATAAAGGTAGCGTATATAAAATCCGCACTTGTCAAGAATGCTGCAGAAAAGTAAGGATATATGTACTGACGCTTCGGTGGCGCTACGGGTGCGTTGTACAAAATGGGACAAAAAAACTGATGACATATTGGTTGCGAAGGAAACATTTGGCGGACGGAGCGCGTGTTATCTCGGTTAGATTACCCCGCGTCCGACTGATCGAAGCGCTTCGGTCGGGGCTTTCTTTAGCAAGAATGACTTTCTTTAGCAAGAAAGACTTTCTTTAGCAAGAATGCCCGCATAATCCCTTTCAGTGCACGTGTGTTTTTCACAAAATTGACTCCACGGTGTGGCGGCGCCGCGAGTTATTGTCTAACAAGTTCTATGGTTTATGGGAGTTTAACGTCCGAAAGGGATTCTGGCTATAAGGGTCGCCGTAATGAAGGGGTCCGGAGATTTCGTCCCCCTGTGGTCTTTAACGTGCAATGACATCGGACAGTACACGGGCCTCTAGAATTTCGCCTACATCCATATTGGACCGCCGCGGCCGGGATCGAAACCACGTGTCTCGGGTCCGCAGCCCAGCACCATAACCACTGGGCCACCGCAGTGATTTGTATTGGAAGCATATTACCGCGTCAAGAGGTTCCAAGGTACCAGCAAGCACATGGTCTCCTCTAGTCTAAAAAGGATCAGGGTGGCGGAATAGCTTCGTTAGGTCCCTTAGTTTGCGGACATATTCAGACGTTGTATGTGAAACGATATCTTGGGATGCTTTCTGAGTGAGTTTTCTGGTGCATGCCAGAAATGCATCGAGAGCACGGTCACAGGAAGTTTCCACTCTATTGTGGAACTCTTTCAGGACCATGAAGATCAGGCACTCAGCGTAAAACGATGATTTACCTGTACTCAAAGGGCCTATGCACATAAGTGGCGCTGCTTATTATAGAGCACCTAGCGGGCCCATTTCAAACGCGAAGAGTTTGTGCGTGAGTCTTTGTAACTGACTTATTCTGAGGCTCCGTAGCATGAGTCTGTGTAACTCTAGACTTAATAAAACATGTGTGTATGGTGACATGACAGTTTGTCATCCGTAGAGAATTTGAGGATAGTGATTTTTGGGCGCGGGACGGCAGCTAATTAGGCCAAAGAGCGCCATGGCCCAAGGTATTTTTCTTCTACACAAGGTGGGGTCAAACACCCATTTCCCAAGCATTTCACCCCAGATAAGCCGAGCACCGGGCCAGGGGACCGCTTGTACCGATTGTATGACCGGTGGGTACACGGTGCAACTCGGGATCGAACCCCGCACCTCCGGCATGCGAGGCGGGTGGAGATTGTGGGTAGGGTGATATAATGATTTCATTCCAGTTCCATTTCATTTCGAATTCTTTTCTTTTTCACTGTAATTACCACGATACCCTGGGGGTGGCTCGCATCAGTCAGCCAGACTGGCGGATAGAAAGAATGGAAAAGAATAAAAAGGATGGTCATAGCGGCCTTACATACACTGCATGCCTTCCTCCATTTACTGCTTACGAGGAAACAGAGCATAAGGTGTGGTTGATTGCACTGAGAAGGCAGTGCACGAAAAAAGGCGACCTCACTGTTGTGGCTTTTCACCCGTGCGCAAAATAATAAATCTGCACTCATATTTGAAGTAGCGCGTGGTTCATGGTTAATGGGTGGCGATAGCGTAGATGTAGAGCAACCCCCTCGAGTGCAAGAAACGGGATTTCGAATCACGGTGCCGTGCAATTCTCCACCGGGCTAAAGAAAACGCGTGTCGATGGAATTGCATAATCAGGCCTGGCAAGCGTCCTGATCTCGGTGATCCGAACCAACAAAGAACTCCCTTACCAGAGCAGGATTTGGCCACCGTAGTGTAGTACCTGCTCACAATCTTCTATGAACAAGGCAATTAACCATCGGCCCCGAGTCCCCAGCGGCTCAGCAGCAGCTGATCAAGGCGGTGGTCAGACCTGTGACGCAGCGGAGGGTGCTAAGAATTTCCGGCTCCGGACTGGCCACCACTGGAAACTGAAGTTGGCAACGTTTAATTCTAGAACCTTATCCAATTAGGCTAGCCTATCAGTGCTGTTCGAAGAACTAGGGGGTATTAAATGGGATGTCATAGGACTTAGCCAGGTTAGGAGGACACAAGAGGCGTATACGGTACCACGGGGCGGGCTAGTACATGTCGCAGCGGCTTTGCGAGCTGTGGAACGCACAAGTCGGTTGTTGTAGACATGTTTTTTGCCCTCTGTACTGTGCCATCGTGGATTAGCAGACAGACGAGAACTAGGTGTGGGATTCCTGATAAATAAGGATACAGCTGGCAACATAGAGGAGTTCTTCCGTATTAACGAGAGGGTGGCAGCTATCTTATTTAGGCTTAATAAGAGGTACAAGATGAAGGTGACGCAGGCCTACGCGCATATGTGCAACCATGATGTTCATTCATTGCAAGCTTCAATGAAGACGTGGAATCAGCAATGAAGAAAGTAAAATCACAGTAGGCTGTACTGATGCACGACTTCAATGCTTTTTTTGAAAGTAGTTCGGACGGCGCGAAAACAACAAAGACAAAGGAGACACGAACACAACAGGACGGGCGCCAACTTGCAACTGAAGTTTATTGCACCAGACCCCTACATTTTATGCATCACCCGAGCCATATCTCGCAAGCCTATCACACAACAAAACGAAATTGTCATCAAAAGTCCGAACACCGGAAGTAGGCGCAACTATTACAGACAGATATGCATTCTGCACT
This sequence comes from Amblyomma mixtum, assembly GCF_055824585.1. Classification (NCBI taxonomy): domain Eukaryota; kingdom Metazoa; phylum Arthropoda; class Arachnida; order Ixodida; family Ixodidae; genus Amblyomma; species Amblyomma mixtum. Next base: position 177,324,834 of record NC_143014.1, read on the forward strand.
ATACACATGATAACATTTTCCTTATTTTATGAGTCTCAAGATTAGAAGAGCGCGCAACCCACATGAAAGCAATTCTTTCTGAAAAGAAATACAAACGCTTGAACAAGGCAACCAGAGCGCAAACTCAACAATCCTGATTTAACACAAATTGTGATAATGAAAGAATGACCAACAACAAACGCGGAAAATTTTTGGTGGACATGAAAACGTAAACCTTCGGGGAAACCTCCCAGCGTCAATGAACTATTTCTAGCGTCAAAATCATTGAGAAAACCTCCCAGCGTCAAAGATAAAACGTAAAATCTAAAGACAGCCTTCGAGAAAAGCCACCTCAGCGTCACTAATTGAAATTGAAGGCCTACTCACGCATACGCTTCCCGCTTTCTTAATAAAAAATGCCTCCACTACTTCCCGCTCAAATCTGTCTTTACCGCTCTTCAAAAAAACTGTTTTGCTCAAATCCGGACTACACCCTTTGCAAGTCTTGCAGTGGTCAGCAAGGAAACTTCCATGTTGTTGGCGCACATTCCGCATGTGTTCGCTGGCCCGTTCATTAAAACATCGACATTAAACATCGACATTAAAACATATCAGATTCCTCTAAGCTGTGGTCTTGTGTACATAGGGCAAACCGGTCGATGTTTTAATGAACGGGCCAGCGAACACATGCGGAATGTGCGCCAACAACATGGAAGTTTCCTTGCTGACCACTGCAAGTCTTGCAAAGGGTGTAGTCCGGATTTGAGCAAAACAGTTTTTTTGAAGAGCGGTAAAGACAGATTTGAGCGGGAAGTAGTGGAGGCATTTTTTATTAAGAAAGCGGGAAGCGCATGCGTGAGTAGGCCTTCAATTTCAATTAGTGACGCTGAGGTGGCTTTTCTCGAAGGCTGTCTTTAGATTTTACGTTTTATCTTTGACGCTGGGAGGTTTTCTCAATGATTTTGACGCTAGAAATAGTTCATTGACGCTGGGAGGTTTCCCCGAAGGTTTACGTTTTCATATCCACCAAAAATTTTCCGCGTTTGTTGTTGGTCATTCTTTCATTATCACAATTTGTGTTAAATCAGGATTGTTGAGTTTGCGTTCTGGTTGCCTTGTTCAAGCGTTTGTATTTCTTTTCAGAAAGAATTGCTTTCATGTGGGTTGCGCGCTCTTCTAATCTTGAGACTCATAAAATAAGGAAAATGTTATCATGTGTATAGTGCAGAATGCATATCTGTCTGTAATAGTTGCGCCTACTTCCGGTGTTAGGACTTTTGATGACAATTTCGTTTTGATGTGTGATAGGCTTGCGAGATATGGCTGGGGTGATGCATAAAATGTAGGGGTCTGGTGCAATAAACTTCAGTTGCAAGTTGGCGCCCGTCCTGTTGTGTTTGTGTCTCCTTTGTCTTTGTTGTTTTCGCGCCGTCCGAACTACTTTCAAAATATGAACCAACTAGCCCAAATCAAAGTACTTCTTGACTTCAATGCGAAGGTATGCAAGAAGCACGCTAGAGACGAGGCGGTAGGCCACTATGGCACAGGCTCCAGAAATAGCAGGGGTGATTAGTAGAGCTGGCAGAGAGAAATAATTTACGGATCATGAATAACTTCTACCGGTAACGAGAAAACAGGAAGCGGACGTGGGAGAGTCCCAGTTGGGAGACTAAATATTAAATCGACTTCATACTACGCGCTCACCAGTATCGTGCAGGATACGTTTAGGTCCTCGGAAAGGTGCTTTGCAACGACCATAGACTGGTAAGGTCTCGAATTAGCCTAGATTTGAAGAGGGAACGGAGGAAACTAGTGAAGCGGAAGCTTATTAATGAGTTAGCGGTAAGAGGGGAAGTAGAGGAATGCAGGATGTCGCTGCGGAACAGATGTTCGGCTCCAACTGAGGAAGAATATCTTGATGTTGAAACAATGGACGATAATCTCCCAGCTATCATTACAGAATTCGCGGTAGGATGGTTCGACAGGATACCGGCAAGCCATCTCAAGGTACGAAAGATCTGATCAAGAAACGCCAAACAATGAAACTGCCGAGCCCTACGGACAGAATAGAACTCCAGATCTATCAAAGTTAATAAATAAGCGCAGGGTAGCCAACATAGTTTAATACGGAGAATATCGAGCAGGCTGGAAAGCACGGAGGTAGCCTAAAAGCAGTGAAGAGGAAACTAGGCATAGGTAAAAACTAGATGTACGCGATAAGAGACAAAGAGGGCAATGACATTAGCAATATGGATAAGATAGTTAAAGTAGCTGAAGAGTTCTGCACAAATGTATACAGTAGCCAGTGTAGTCAGAACGTCAATGAGAGAAGCAGTAGCGGACAGCACTGAGACATCCCGCTAGTAAAGACGAAGTAATGCAAATGGGGATAGTAGCTGGTGAAGACCAGATAACAGCAGATCTTTTGAAGTACACAGGAGAGATTGCACTAGAAAAACTAGCCACCCTCCATATAATCATCATCATCATCAGCCTGACTACACCCACTGAAGGGCAAAGGCCTCTCCCATGTCTCTCCAATTAACCCTGTCCTTTGCCAGTTGCGGCCACTGTATCCGCGCAAACCTCTTAATCTCATCCGCCCACCTAACTTTCTGCCGTCCCCTGCTACATTTGCCTTCTCTTGGAATCCACTCCGTTACCCTTAAGGACCAGCGGTTATTTTGCCTTCGCATTGCATGCCCTGCCCAAGCCCATTTCTTCCTCTTGATTTCAACTGGGATGTCATTAACCCGCGTTTGTTCCCTCACCCACTCCGCCCTCTTCCGATCTCTTAACGTTACACCTATCATTTTCCTTTCCATAGCTCGCTGCGTTGTTCTTAACTTAAGCTGAACTCTCTTTGTTAGCCTCCACGTTTCTGCCCCATAGGTGAGTACCGGTAAGATACAGCTGTTGTTTACTTTTCCCTTTAGGGATATTGGTAAACTACCATTCATGATCTGCGAGAACCTGCTATATGTACTCCACCCCAGTCTTATTTTTCTAGTTATTTCCCTCTCATGATCCGGATCTGCGGTTACTACCTGCCCTAAGTAGACATATTCTCTTACTACTTCCAGCACCTCAATACCAATTGCGAACTGTTGTTCTCTTGCTAGGCTGTTGAACATTGCTTTGGTTTTCTGCATGTTAATTTTTAGCCGCACTGTCCTGCTCTGCCGGTCTAACTCATTGATCATTCTTTGCAGGTCTTGTCCTGAGTGGCTTAGCAAGGCAATCTCATCAGCGAATCGCAAAATTACTCAGGTATTCTACCTTAAATCTTATCCCCAACTCTTCCCATTTCAGGCCCCGGAATACCTCCTGTAAGCAGGCAGTGAAGAACATTGGCGAGATCGTGTCTCCCTGCCTGACACCTTTCCGTATTGGAATTTTATTGCTGACTTTATGGAGAGCTATAATAGCTGTGCAATCGTTATACATATCTTCCAATATTTACACATAACACTCTTCCACACCCTGATTCTTCAATGCCTGCATGACAGCTGAGGTTTCCACTGAGTCAAATGCTTTCTCGTAATCAATGAAGGCTATATAGAGAGGTTGGTTATATTCTGCGCATTTCTCTATCACCTGATTGATAGTGTGAATGTGGTCCATTGTCGAGTATCCTTTACGAAAGCCTGCCTGACCATTTGGTTGATTTAAGTCCAAGCCTGTCCTGACTCTATTAGCGATTACCTTAGTAAATACCTTGTAGGCAACAGACAATAAGCTGATCAGTCTGTAATTCTTGAAGTCCATGAAGTCTCCTTTCTTATGAATTAGGATAATGTTAGCGTTCTTCCAAGCTTCTGGTACTTTCGAGGTCAGAAGGCATTGCATATGCAGGGTGGCTAGTTTTTGTAGCACAATCTCTCCTCCGTGCTTCAACAAATCTGCTGTTACCTGATCCTCACCAGCTGCTTTACCCTTCTGCATTGCTGCTAAGGCTTTCTTTACTTCCTCCTTCTCGGGATGTCTCATTGCTGTGCTCTACTGCCTCCCTCAGTAACTTGATGATTACATTCGCTACTACATAGATTTGTGCAGAACTCTTCGGCTAATTTAACTATCTTGTCGGTATTGCTAATGACATTGCCCTCTATGTCTTTTAGCGCATATATCTGGCTTTTACCTATCCCACGTTTTCTCCTCACTGATTTTAGGCTACCTCCGTTCCTTAGAGCATGCTCGATTTTCTCCATGCTAAACTTTGTTATGTCAGTTACCTTGCGCTTATTTATTAACTTCGATAGCTCTGCTAGTTCTATCCTGTCTGTGGAGTTAGACGTCCTCATGCTTTGGCGTTTCTTAATAGTCTCCTGAGATAGTTTGCTGGTATCCTGTCGAACCATCCTACCACCTACTTCTGCTGCGCACTCTGTAAAGATAGCTGTGAGATTATCATTCATTGTTCCACCACTACGGTCGTCTTTTTCAGCTAAAGCGGAAAATTTGTTCGGCAGCGACATTCTGAATTGTTCCACCTCCCCTCTTAATGCTAACTCGTTAAAGGAAGGCTGAAGCACTTTTTTTGAAAATCAGCTGGCAGCGGCGTCCTATAGTTTTTCATGCTGTATACTAGAATATCGCATCCAAATAAGGCAAAAACAAGCGCGAATCGCCTTTTTTAGCAGAAATATGCGGCCTGTGCCGCGGGGCACACCGTGCGGCGCGCCGCCGTCCGTGATTGGTCAAGAGAGGTCGTGACGGCACTTTGAGGACTAGAGAAGCTGCCGATGCGGATCCGGCGCTGCGTTGAGTGCAGATCGCAGCTTTCCGTGGTGTTGTGAAAGAGAATATGGCGACAATTTTTTTACTGACCTCCGAAGAAAAGCATACTACAGTTTGTTCATTCCATGTATCACCTGAAACCAAAAAAGGCACAAGCAAAAAAAAAGCACAAGCATAAGCCAGCGAGAAAGACGCGTATGCAGACCATGCGTAAATGGTTCCAGTACAACCTCGGCTCGTATTCTCAGAAAGGAAGGGGTGCCAACAATACTGAAGTCAATTACCACCACCGGACGCCTCCTGGCTCGCCCGAAAGAACGTAATCCTAAAGAAAAGGCCCAAAGCAATGCATAGAAAAAATCCTGTTCTCAGTACCCGGCGTTGTAGGTTGGGGCAAGAAAGTATTTCAAGGAAACGATGAAGCAGAACAAAGCTCATGACAAAATGAGCGAAGTGCAGTGGCCAAGCACTGCGAGGCATGTGACCGCAGGATAGTGACGCAATCATTGTGCGCTCGAAACCAAGCGAAATACGCGCGCAAGGCTGCTGCTTCACTCGTGGCGCGTTCAGCAGAGGCCAGAAAATATTAATCGCTCCTCGGAAACGTTCGCCCTTCCTAGATTTGGAGTTTAGATTCAGTGAAGTGGTGGCCAAGTATATGTGTGTTTAAAAGCCAAGCTAGCTGCAACTCGCCCGCTGCCACAACTTAATGAAGATACCGAATAAGGTTGCGAAACATGGTGTTTTTTTTTTTGCAAAAACTTGGTTGGCATTAATTTAATTTGCATCCGAAATCTGAACGTCGAACGCTTTCATTTTAATCGCTTAGCTACGATTAAACGAGATACAGCATATGAAGAGCTTCGATGCTTGCTTTGCTTGCTTGGTCACGTCGAACCGAGCATAAAATCACTAACCGAGCCTTGCTGAGCACGCCTCAGGTGGTCTAGCCGCGCCTAAGCGAGGAGAGCGACACATGCTTGAGCCTCTATAAGGTTTCTGCTGGGCCTAAGTGAGCATGTTTCTACTTATAGAAGAGGCGCTTCTTCAGAATGGTGACACGCTTCTCATGCGCGAGAAAATCGCAGGAACTGTGTCATGGTTCAGCCGCGCCTTTTCGACAGATATCTCCAGAGATCACATTAGGGACAAGCCCTGGATGTAGCCGAACTTACGAAAGTGCTTCGAGCAGAGTACGCTTGCTTTAGTCGGCATGAATTCTTCGCCACAGCAGCCAGCGCTTGCGCCGCGAGCTTATGGTGGAAAGCAGTGGAAGACGACACAATCGCGGCCGTGGTTGTTCGTGGACACGAATGCAGAGTAGTACCTCGTGTTGAACATGAATCTCAAGGTCGGCTGACACGCTTTGTACGTCACAACGCTCGCAATACGAGGAACAACGCACGCAGCACGAGACACAACGCTGGCTGAAAGCTCGCTCGGGTGCGTCGAAGTATCCCCGTCTCCTCAACTTGACGTCACGTTGGTCGACATGGACGAGGTTTCCCTCTCCGCTGTTCTCCTCTCCTGCGCTCGCGCGAGGCGCGGGAGATTTAAACATCGCGCTTTCAATTGGTGATTGCGGCACTGTTCTAGCCAAAATCGAAAAAATAATTTTACAGGCGTGATCAGCAATGACACTACTTCAAAACCCTAAAAATTGGCTGATTCGAAAACCGACTCAGTATCCCTTTAATATCCTTTCGCTGCACTAGTTTCCTCCGTTCCCTCTTCAAATCTAAGCTAATACGAGACCTTAGCATTGTGTGGTCGCTACAACGGACCTTACCGAGAACCTCCACATCCTCTACGATGCCAGAGTGAGCACACATTATGAAGTCTATTTCATTTTTAGTCTCACCATTGGGGCTCTTCAACGTCCACTTCCTGTTTGCTCGTTTGCGGAAGAAGGTATTCAGAATCCGTAAATTATTTCTATCTGCGAAATCTACTAATAACTCTCCCCTACTATTTCTAGAACCTATGCCATAGTCACCTACCGCCTGGTCTCCAGCCTGCTTTTTACCTACCTCCGCATTAAAGGCGCCCATCAGTACTGTGTACTGTGATTTTATTTTGATCATTGCTTATTCCACATCCTCATAGAAGCTTTCAACTATCTGGTCATCATGGCTCGATGTAGGCGCGTAGGCCTGCACCACCTTCAGCTTGTACCTCTTATTAAGCCTAATTACGATAGCTGCCACTCTATCCTTAATGCTGTAAAGTCCTCGATGTTGCCAGCTATATCCTGATTCATGAGAAATCCCACACCTAGTTCTCGCCTAGCTGCTAATCCACGATAGCACAGTACATGCCCGCACTTTAGTACTGTATACGCCTCATCTGTCCTCCTAACCTCACTAAGTCCTATGACATCCCATTTAATACCGACTAATTCCTCCAACAGCACTGCTAAGCTGGCCTCACTTGATAAGGTTCTTGCGTTAAACATTGACAGGTTCAGTTTCCAATGGCCGCCGGTCCGGAGCCAGAGATTCTTAGCACCCTCCGCTGCGTCACAGATCTGACCGCCGCCTTGGTCAGTTGCTACGCAGCCGCTGGGGACTGAGGGCCGAGGGTTAATTGGTTTGTTCATAGAAGGTTGCGGCCAGATACTACACCAGGTTGCCCAAATCCTGTTCTGGTGAGGAAGTGCGTTGTCGGTTATGGTCACTGAAATCAGGCCGCACTTCAGGCCTGGTTATGCAATTCCATCGACACGCCGAGTTTTTTTTTTAATCCGGTGGAGAATGCGTGGTACCGGAATTCGAGCCCCAGTCCTCTTGCCCGCGAGGCGGATGCTCTACCTCTACGCCATCGCTGCGGCTGCAAAGGCTCCATATGCAATGGCTTATAACCTCGAGCGTACCAGGAGCTTGGGAGAACGTTAACATTATCTTAATTCTTAAGAAAGGAGACGCCAATTGCTTCACAAATTACAGACCGATCAGCTTACTGTCCGTTGCCTACAAGGTATCTACTAAAGCAATCGCAAAAAGAATCAAGAAAACCTTAGACTTCAATCAACCGAATTATCAGGCAGGCTTTCGTAAAGAATACTCGACAACAAACCATGCACAGAATATCATCAGGTGATAGAGAAATGCGTAGAGTATAACCAACCCCCCTTTACAGCCTTCTTTGGTGACAAGAAAGCTTTTCACTCAGTGGACCTCTCAGCAGTCATGCCTGCTTTGTGGAATCAGGCTGCAGCAGAGTCATGCGTGAAAATACCGGACGATATCTATAACGACTGCACAGCTACAAGAGTACTTCATGAAGTAAGCAATAAAATTCCAATAAGGAAGGGCGTAAGGCAGGGAGACTCGATCTCACTAATGTTAGTCACCTCCTGTTTACAGGAGGTATTCCAATGTCTTGATTGGGAACAGTTGGGGATTCGAGTTAATGGAGAATACCTAAGCAATCTGCGATTCGCTGATGACGCTTGCTAAGAAAGTCAGTAGATGAACTGCAAAGCATGATCAATGAATTACACAGGCAGAGTAAAACGGTGGGTCTAAGAATTAACATGTAGAATACCAAAGTAATACTGAAACGTCTCGCAAGGGAATGTACATACAATTGGTAGCGAGGTGGTAAGGGAATACGTCTACTTGAGGCCGGTAGTAACCGCTGATCCGTATCATGATATGAAAATAACTAGAAGATTAAGAATTGGGTGAAGCACATATGGAAGACTCTCTCAGATCATGAATGGCAGTTTGCCAATATCCCTCTAGAGTAATGTATATAACAGTTGTATCTTACCGGTACTAAACTATGTGGCAAAACGTGGAGGCTATCGAAAAGGGTTCAACTTCGAAACGAAAACGGTTCAAAGAGACTCTGAAAGGGGCTCTAATAACGTTGTGGTATTCCTGGGATGTTAAAGCACGCCGCTTCACGGATAATGTTCAGTAAGGAATTTTTTGATGCGCGCTGCAGAAGATGTGTTATCTGTAGTTTCCTACAAGGTAGTTACAAACGTAACCGCTAATAGAGTCCGGACAACATTAGACTTCAGTGAACCAAATAATCAGGCAGGCTTTCCTAAAGAATAGTCGACAATAGATTATTCTGACGCTATCAATCAGGCGATAGAGAAATGTGGAGAATACAACCAGCCCCTATAGCATATAGGCTTTATTGATTACGAGAAAGCATTTAACTCCGTGGATACATCAGAAGTGATGCAGACATTGCGGAATCAGGGTGTTGAAGAGTCTTGTATAAAGATTCAAGTGGAAGTTATCTATAATGACTACACAGCTACCATAGTCCTCCATAAAGTCAGTAAAAAAATTCCAATAAGGCAGGGTGTCAGGCAGGGAGGCACGATCTCGCCAATTCTTTTCACCGCCTGTTTACAGGAGGCATTCTGATGCCTGTATTGGTAACAGTTGGGAATAAGAGGTAAGGAAGAACACCTAAATATTCTGCGATTCACTCATGACATTGCCTTGCTAAGGCACTTAGGAGATGAGCTGCAAAGCATGTTCAGTGACTTAGACAGGCAGAGCAGAACTGTAGGTCTTCAAAATTAACATGCAGAAAACCAAAGTAATGATCAATAGGTTCGCAAGAGAACAACAGTTCACAATTGGTAGCGATGTGCTGGAAGTGGTAAGAGAATACGTCTACTTAAGGCAGGTAGTGGCCGCTGATCCGGATCATGAGAGAACGAGAATGGTGTGGAGTACTTACGCCAGGCTCTCTCAGATCATGAATGCCAGTTTACCAATATCCCTCAAGAGAAAAGCATACAACACCTGCATCTTACCGGTACTCTTTTATGGGGCAGAAACATGGAGGCTAAGGAAAAGGGTTCACATGAAGATAAGGACAACACAGCCAGCTATGGAAAGAAAAATTATAAGGGTAACTTTAAGAGGCCGGAAACGGGCAGTGTGGATGAGGGAACAGACGCAGCTTCATGACGTCCTAGTAGAAATTAAGAGGAAGAGATGGGCTTGGGCAGGGCATGTAATGCGAAGGAGAGATAAGGCAAGCGGAGAGAAGGCAAGCGTGCAGGGGGCGGCAGGAAGTGAGGTGGGCAGATGGGATTAAGAAGAAGTGTTGTGTTATGCTGGCCGCAGCTGGCAAAGGACAATGTCAATTCTAGAGACATAGGAGAGGCCTTTGCCTTGCAGTGGGCGCAGTCAGGATGATGGTGGTGATGATGATTCATTAAATCAATGACCGCCGAAAGGAGCAAAGGGCGCAGCTTTATTGGTTAAAACTCTAACAACAGTGACTAGTATGCATTTCTCGCGTGCTGTCTGTGCAGCAGCATAGCAAAGTGACTAACGCCGTTTATCGCCCTTTTGGTCTTGCGAGTTCACCCGTGCTACAGGAGTCTTCAGCGTCGATACTGTACATTTTGTTGCGAAAGCAACACTACGATAGTCGCCGAGCCATTTCGCCGAGCTTTGGAAAGGGCAAGCTGCACACACGCGAGGAGCGGGTGACGTCACACTGCGCACTGCTGGCACGCGGGGGCCGCCGCCGGAGCCGCCGCCGCGCGCTCTCCATCGCCTCGCCGACAGTCTCCCTTTCTCTCTCTCTCTCCCTCTCTGATGCGGTTAGCGATTACGCATCGCCATCTGCGTGGTTTGTGGTGTATATAAAATTGGCTCTGGCTTAGCTCTGCCATGCGAGGATATACGTAGCGTGAGCTGAGGGCGAGGTGTCCACATCTCGGTGGACACCTGAACTAGAGGGAAGGCGCATAACTGCCCCCTTGGGACAGTGGACAGCTCAACCATGCTTTAAGCTAAGTGACGGTAGTTACAGGTGGGCGCTTCATGCGTTAGCATTGACAACGTTATGCCAGAAACGTGGCGCTGAAGCCATAGGCCGTCGGCGTTCGTTGTGTTCATTGGCGTCGGCGTTCGCCACGTTTTACACTCCCATCATTTTAAAGAAAGGAAGTGCGTATAATGGCTCACTGGGTCAGTGGACGCGTGAATCGTGCTTATAGGTACGTGGGGTGATGAGAGAGAGATGTGAGCTGCAGGCATTGACAAGGTTGTGCCAGAAACGCGGCGCTGAAGCCATGGGCCATCGGCGTTCATTATGTTCATCGGCGTTGTGATTGTCAACGTTTTACACTCCGATCATTTTAAGGAAAGGAAGGAGAGCGAGCGCGCCGAGGCACGCCAGCTGTGTGTAGTGACGTCACTTGCTCCTCGCGCATGCGCAGTATGCTGATGTCACTACTCACCATATGGATACGCGCAGTTGTTGCTTTCGCAATCCTCCAGGTTTAACCTGAGCTAAACCTCAGCCAATTTTTTTACTTACCTCCTAAGCGCGCATCGAGTGCTCACTACAGTGCTTTCAAGCGGGCAGTTTTCAAGCACTAGAAGGTGATTTTTTCCTGTTCTCTCTTTTATTCATTTTGAACCCCTGAAAAAAAGGGAATGTTTGGCTGAGTTTACAGCGGGATTAAAAAAAAAAAGCACAATTCTACCTTGGATGCGCCCGGGAGCAGTCCTCCGTAGCGCCTCCATATGGGATCAACTGTGGCGCCACATCTGGGTAGTGAATATCGCAAACAGCGTGGAGGGTAGAGTGGGAGGCATTTAAGAATATCGAAGTAGTCTTAATAAAAGAGTTTAGCCAGCGTAGGTTTTCCGACCTAGGCACTCAGCATGTCAGGCGGACATGAAATGCATAGGACGCGGATTGTCGTTGGATTAAGCGTGTTAGAGGGGCACCTAGTGAACGCGTTCTGTTGTATTTGACGTACTGTCTTGTTTTGGGAAGAAGAATGAGGAGAAGGCGCTACCACATCTCCCCTTAAGGCAAATTTTAAGAATCATACTATATTTTTTTTATTTCATTGGGAACAAGGCACCCGCAGAGGCGCCAAAACGCGTTAGTGCATCTGTCGTTGTTTTTCCTCGACATTTTTGGTGAGAATTTATTTTGTTTCCGTACGTAGCGCTGCCAGCTTTCAGGCTCCTACGCTGCCCACGACAGAGCTTCGCGTTGCCTTTTAAGCGCGCCGCCAGCAGCCGCTGGCGCCTATTTCGGAAACAAGAGAAAAGCGAAGCTGTGTCGTGCGCAGTGCAGACAGCGCGAAGCTGGTAGCTCGTTAACAAGTCGCGGATGAGAGCGCTGTAACCTTGGCGCAGTCAGGCGCACGGAGCACGCTGCACGTAGTGTCTTTCTTTCTTTAATTTCGCTGGACCTGGTCCAACCCAGGTACTCGTCAAAAGCACCTGGGTTGGACCATTCCCATGGCGCTCGACATTTCAATTCACAACTGATCGTTTAAAGCCATTTCAATCGATAATTAATTAATCTCAACCACTAAAGAAGGCCGTGCCGCTGCTTTACATGACTCCTAACGACATTCATTTTTCAATTAGTAAGGACGGATTTTGATTGTTTTTTTTTAAATCTTGATCCAGTTTAGCTGGGGCGCCCTGCTTGCATATGGCTTCTTCTACAGCTGCCATGCTGTGCTATCTTTAGAGTACAGGGTTATCTGCGGAACGCTTTGTATGGGGCGGAGGCGAAAGGGGTTTAGATTATGTTTTTTCTTTGCACTATTAGATTCGCACAGCATTTAAGCAAGGAACGTACTCCGCTATTTCGCGATATAGCTACCTAGACCTGAGACTTGGGTCCCACTACCACTATCGCTGTTAGCAGTCGAGTCGTGACTGATATGCAGGGTGAAGGTCTCTACAAACTCTTCGATCAACCCCGCCCAAATCTAATTACATCCACCAGATAAACTTTCGATTTTTCTTAAATCCTCCATACCTCTCATTCGCGGACTACACAATCCCTGTCCTCGGTATCCCGGCTATCTGTTGCACCAACGAAGTGTCCTGTCCAAGACAGCTTTGGAACCCTGTAAATTTCACCCAATTTTCAGCTCGCGGTGGCTTAGTTATTCATGCTGCCCTCCTGATCAGCATCTTTAAAGTTAGGCCTAAAATTGGCTACTTGTCTATTCCGCCTGCTTTTTTGTCTTTCAGAGTTTCGCTGGCAACCAAGTTGGCGGAAGTTGAAGCCTACCACAGAGTGCAGCTGCCTCTCACGAACCCCTTTATACGAGAACTGTCGATTCAACTGGCCTCTCCTGCATGCAGCCCCAAAGTTCTCAGCCATATTGACGTCGACAAAATCTCCAAAGAGAACTTCGAGAATCTCTGCAATGACCTGGCCTCCAGTCACCATGTGCACACGTGCACCTTTTGTATCGAAGAAAATCCACGTGCAAAGACACCTATGCTGTGCGAAATGCTCAGAGCGAATCGATCGATCAGGAGACTTGAGGTCGTCATGAAGGGCTGCTACAAAGGAAAATTCATCACTAAACTCCTGCAGTCCTTGGAAGCAAATGAAGGTATATGCGATTTGACGATTTCAAGCGATTCCTTCAGAATTCAAACAGCCGGAGCGCTCTCCCATTTCTTCGCCCGCAACAGGACCGTCACTAAATTCCGCCTTTCTTTCTTGGGAGTGCATTTCAGTCGGTTCCTAGATATAATGTCCCGAGGGGTGTCGACCAATCCGGTCATTGTGGACATTGACGCAGCAGCTGTCAGCACCTTCGGCCGTACGAATCGCCAGATTAAGGAAACCACGCGGCGGAACATGTGCCTCCTGAACCGTGCCGTCGACTTCGTGGTCCTGCCCAGAATGGACAAAGCGTCTGCGGAGGCCTTTCAGCTTTTTTCTGGCAGGCCCTGCTTCTTCACCCTTCTGACGGAGACTTTAGGACAACCCGAATGCGAAGCGCTGACAGCGGTAGCCTCGGCAGAAAATTTCTTGAGGGATCACTTCCTTCTGATCACGGGCATCGTGAAGAGTGCTCTCGTGTGCAACCCTTCAGTTGATGGCCGCACTCAACTCGATGAGCTGAACGCTGACTGCTGGCATGCCATCGTACGCCATCTCAAGGTTGCCGACGTGCTAGCCTAGCTACAGCTGCTCTGTCCTCTCTGAACATGGCGAGGAGGAAAGCAACAACGGCTTCATCGCACACTTTTTTTTTCGCAGTTGTCAGCGCATTATAGTCATGGCCGCTCAGACGACCAGAAAACAGAGAGGTAAAATGCTCGTCGAAAAGTTTTGCTTTTACAAGGTTGATATATGGATCGAATTGCCGTTATCTTCGAGCCGTGGAACTGTTGCTGCATCTTTGGCGTTCAATCTGATAAGTTGCCAGAGTTGTTTTGGGCCCCTCTGCATCCTTGAAGGAAAAGACTCGAAGAACTTATCTTTTTCTATTTTCAAGACACGTTTCATGTCCTTAGTTATTTGCTCCAGTTTTTCGCTCAAGCGGAACGAAGGCGATTTCTGATACGCAGCATAAGTAGTCGCTCTTCTTCTGGCGATCCTATCCCTGCCTATACTTGATTTCCTGACACCTGTATTGCAAGAGGATGTGGACCTTTGTTCTGCAATATTGAGCTCTCGAGTATAAACTCGATACACTTTTATTTGTGCCTGATTTCACGTTTTGTAGGGCGTGAAAGTCGAAGCATTCCCGACAAAGAAATCCTGGGGCCTTCACACCCTTTCCGACCATATTGGAGCGTTAGCCTCGCTGATGAGTCTATTACCTTAAAACAATTTGTAAAATCATTATTTAGGAAGTGGTAAGACAAATGTTAATAGAACCTATTAAAAGTGGATTGAACGTCTTTTGTCTTTGTGTAGTAACAACTTATGAGCCTTCTTCCGACAATTGGCCATCATGATCCAAAAGACTCAAGCACTTTCTTTCATGACATAATCTTCAGTTTCTACATATTTACTATGAACAACTTGCCAACAATGTCTACCAACACCCTATCGACGTTATTCAGTCAATTAGCCATGGTTATCCAAAAACCTCAAGTACGAAGAATGTCTTCATAATTTGTACCATCAACTTTCAACATTTGTATGTGTGTTAATCACACTGTATGACTTTTTTATCAACATTGTTTTATCACTTCAAAATCATTTGAGCACACTGTACCGTAAGCTGTTTAAAGAATGATAAAAGCACCATGCAAATTATTACATTCATTTATTGCATACAAGCCCCAAGGTACATACATAAGCTCGGCAAGACACGCAAGACACATCAGAATATTTGCGGTGAACAATAGAGGAAAAGAATACTGGCTTCGGAACAGAAGCCCACCCCCCCTTCTACTTGCTAACAGTGACGACACAGAAATTGTCTAGCAATTTTATATGCTATACGTAAAGCCCTCGTGCACCTTTGAGAGTAAATGTTGTTGTCAGTAGGTATTACAGGTATAGGTGGCTTTTTCACATCAATATGATGCTCACAGTCCTGTACAACACAAGTGAACTAATTTTTTTTCTGTAACGTGAAGGTTCCACGAGCTACATACCAAGATTTTGAAAAATTCTTTGGGCATGCACACATACACAATGCGCGACACTGTCGCTTAAACAGCAAGAAATCAAGCCTGATTCTCTTTTAGCTTTCTGACATGGCAGTCAATCCAGAACAGTCGAGGAAGCCAAATAAACTCGTGACGAAATGAAAGATGTGAAGCACCCTGAAGCAAACTTGAAATGCAGCAGCTTAGAAGTGCAGACATATGATTTCCTCGACATAGCTGAATGTGGGTTTTTACCTTAAACAAGTATCATAGCTGCTTGTTCATTTTCAACAGTTGACAGCACTATAATATGCACATTTAGACTCAATGTTTCTAATGATGTGATTGTTTGCCTGTCTAGAATGGCTAAAAAATCCCTCACAATGATACAATGTTTACATTGTTTTAAGGCCAACATTAAAGAGGGGAAAGACTAGCGAATTAAAAGGCAAACAGGGTGCTAAACGGATGCTAAAAGTCCTCAACGAGTCTCTATGTCGTTACTTGTCTTCATCACCAGCATCAACAGGCAGCCGCCTCCATGTTATGGCGGAATGCAGCAGCGAGAGAACTATAAGATAACTGCCCAACCCATATCCCCCTGTGCTGCCTCGTTTGTGCTTTTGCCGTGGGCACCTAATGTTAACTTCCCAACAGCTCTGATTTGTTTCAATCTCTACTGAAGTCCTGCCCTTAGGCACAAAAACGCATTTTCGAAAGTGAGCTCTGGCACATTTATTCCTTTCCAAATGCCTCTCAGCGCCTCATAGTTTGTGTACCCCCCTAATGCCCTATATGTTAAATTATCCCGGCATTACTTCACATATTTCCCTTAATATATTGTTCGTACCTTCCCGTCTAGATTTACGCACACCGCGATAGAATTGTATTCAGCCCGTCTGGTTATTTAATGGACTTTTATTGTAAGTACCTGATCAGTTGTATGGTCGAAAATCATCAAACGGTGGTGTTCTTCCGTGCAAGCAAGAACCACGAAGTTGCAGCAAAGTGCGTCGACGGAATTTCTTTATTCCATCTAACAAAGTTACTGGCGAGCGCCAGCAGAGCTGGGCCGACGTCAATGACAAGCTAGGAAGTGCCCGCGACAGCGCTCGGTGCCGCGGTATATAAGCCCTTATCAAAGTGGCGTGTTCCAGTAGCGCGCGTTATCAGTAGGCGCGCAGCCACTACACTCCCCCGTTCTTATTTTCATTCGGGTACATGGAAATGAAACACGAAAACATAGTTCATGGCACATAGCGGTCTGGAGGGCGTCGGTGCCTCTCAGGATAACGGCGCTCTGTCGCGGCTGGCAGAGGAGGTGAATCTTGCTGCACCGCCGTCGTCGCTGGATGCGGCTGCTCGGAGTCATGCTGTTCAGGCGCAGAACTCGAGTCCATGCTCATAGCCTGAATGATGTGGTTCTGGAGACGGTTCCAAACAAACACACCTCGAGTGGTTTCCACTCGCAGTCTGTACGATACAGGTCCAGTTCTTGCCACCACAGTCGCAGGTAACCACTTTTCACCACGTCTGAAATTTCGCACCAGAACACTATCACCCACAGCAAACACTGCAAAAAAATTCCGTGAATGTTACGTACAAACTCTCCATAACAGAACAAACGCTTGCTCTGTTGCATCTGAAATGGGGGGTCCATCCGTAACACATTCGTGAAGGTGGCTGGCCGTATTGTGCATTTTCTGAAACGTATTACTCGCCGTAACTGTTGGCCCCCGGACTAGGCACCACATGACGTCCCATTTCCGATCTGTGTGGTTTACTCTTGTTCAACAATGTCCACAAACTAGCATGGCGAAAATGAGATTAACCCCATGTGCAAAGGTGAAGATCCGAGGGGGGGTGATAATCAAATTAGACCCAAGTGACGCATAATGTTGCTTCAACGTTGAGGGATTGCTACAAATTGTGAGCAACATTAAATAACAAAGGACTTTGCTATAACTTTAAAAGAAGAACGTTGACTTCATAAAAAAATATTTTCACCAAGTTGCTAACCACATGACAGGGTAACAATTAATAAATGCATTTTTAATAAATAATTTAGAAATGCAGCTTAATGAGGTCAAGAGATTAAAAAAATTTAGACACAGACAACGGTTAGACAACTTCTCTAAATTGAAACTGAACACCAGCTGAAAATACATTACAAACATGATGAAAGTGCACAAGGTGAAAGCCGAATTTCCGTCTGCCGTTTGATAAGGAAATGAACCACTGAGAAAGCCAAAAGCATGGACAAACAAATTTGTGAATGCAGTGCAATGTAGCAGTCACATCTTTGCTACACAACCATCAATCAAAAACGCTAACTCCTTCACGGATAACAAAAGCACAGGCACAACAAAATATTGCTAATTGCAATGTTCAATTTATTAGGTACCTATAGCCGGCCATTCATGCCTGGTCTTCCTGCGGATAAATGAAACGCTGCAAAAAAGCAGTGAGCAGCCATAATTGCTGTAGTGACAAGGAGGATGTGCACAGTCGGTGCTGCTCCCTCATCCGGACTAGGAAATAATAGCTGTTTTTTCTGGAATGTACTCTGGAAGCATGAATTTCCTATCCACCTTTATTTAGCTTGCACTGACACGGCCCATCATGAACTCTGCAGCTTTGACAAACATGCGGGCCAGTCGACAGCCACAGAAGACTGTAGAACCCTGCTAACTTGCAAAAAACCAGTGCTCAGAAAGAAAAATTATAAAAAGGATGAGGAGTTCCTTATACGCACTATGTTTTATATGGTACTAAGAATGCGGCTAAGACATGGCATGAATATTGTTTTTTTCTGCTCAGTTACAAACTTTCTCGCCTGTGCTAACATATTACTGCAATGTAAATAATGAAGCATGCCAGCATTGCACAACATGCTGTAAGACTTACAAAATACATCACCTGCAAGGCTACCACATGCCTCTTAGATGTGGTAATGTTTATATCTACCAAACTATCCAGACTAAAATGAGACACCAAGCCTCTGACATCTGGAGATGTGTACCTCCCATGCTATTAGAGTGATTGGAGATGCTCCTCATTGATTGCATTTCAGTTGCTAGGTGTGGAAGGACCGGATATGAAGGGGAACAACTAGACGCCCACTTTTTAAGCAACGTCACAATGAGCAATGTGCCTTGGCTTTTCTTCCATCCAAAAAGTTTTATGCTACATGTTTACGTAACTGCTTGCATGTGGTCATTTTGGCTTGCTGAGAGGTTCTTTTCTTTGTTAAACTAGCTTTAACTCTGGCCTCAGTCTTCTGCACCTTCTTAATTTTTTGCTAGTGTTCACCTTAAGTCATGTGTAAGCTCACGCAGATCTCTACTTTTCTACGTTTCCAACTGTCACATCTTCTCTGCCTTCGTCATGTCCATCTCTGCATCCAACGCCTTCAAGTATGCTGTGTATAATCACCTTAACTAATCTGCCTATTACACATGTATTTTTGTTAGCCACCCACTCCTCTATCTGGCGCTGATAGGCCCTGAGAGTAAATAAATGAACTGTAGTCCAAGCTAAGTCTCAGCAAGCATGCATTATGTTCAGTTTATTTTACCATGTTGACCAGTAAATAGTGGACAGAAAAAAGCTGCAAAGTGGAGCTTGACATGCCTCTCGCCCCTACACTGGAAAGCAGCAGGCAAGGCATACGTAACCACTAACGACAACGGAACATGCCAAGTGTGAAGTAAATCAGTAATGTTCCTCGCATTTATCACAAGGTATACTCTCTGCTCAGTAATTTATTACCCCCTTAGACATTCTGCAAGGAGTGCATACAATGATGCGTCACCACAATACAATGAGAATCATTAACCCTGTGCCAATACAACAGCAAAGAAATTTATGCCCAATAAATGCATTGCTTACATGCAACCAAAAGGCAAGAATGGGCCAACCTGGCACATATATGGAAAATAAGCTCAAAATAATAAAGAATGACATTTGAGCAGCGGCTCATTCCCCCACCCCCTCCCACACAAAAATATGAAAAAGGGTCCTCTTCACACGGCACGTTTGAAAGATGCGGCTGTAATATTTGCGAAAGTTCAACTACGTGTGAAATTCAGATATAAATAACGCCAACGCATGCGGTTGGAAGCGAGGCGCTAGGGCGTGGGCAAACAGTAATCGTCTTCAGGTATCGACTGGTTCCACCTCCTGAGGGCCGCTGCTCGACGAATACCACTCAAGGCCACGTTCACATCCAACAAGCGTGTAATAAACTTTAGACAGGTGTTTATCATGACGCAGCAGCAGCTCATCAGTGCTATTGGCCAGTGCTGAATTTTTTAGCTTGATAAACGCAATCATCCACCGAAACGCGTGTCGACTGTTCCTCGCCAGATTCTTGCAGTCCCACGAGGGTGACCAGCTTTTCCGCCGGCTTCAAGTGTGCAGGGCCACTGGCATTGTAACGCACATTCTGCACGGTCGTTTTACTATGCATCGATGCCACATGGGACAGCAAGCGGTTGTACACTCCAATGCGGCGTACGGGCCGCACACATACACACACCGTAACGACAATACAGCGCGCAGGACGCACGCAGCGAACACGGAAGAACAAAAACCGTTCTAAAGCACCTGTTCACTCAACACCACACACACTCCGCGCATGGTTCCGACTGCAGGCTTGGCTAGCGCTTCGACTCGTCACGGCCAAGCTGCATGCACTGCGCTCTTGTGGTAACAACGCTCATGAAACGAAAAGAAAATTTTAATATGTAAAACCATTCAAGTTGTCAGCTAAAAAAGCTACGGTAAAATTAAATACATCTGATATGTTTTCAAGGTGGTGCGCTTTTGCGGCGTCAGCGATGTAAGCATGGACGCGAATACGCGAATGACGCTATGAATTTCCCGTGCAGCTCTGCTAGCCACCATAGCTCTACAAATGGCATCGTGCTCGGCGTTTTGCACGGCTGACTTGCCCGCATAAATTTTACTTCCTCCGTGCATACATGCTTGGTGAGGTGAACGGTGGTCGGTGCGAACAGTTTGAAGTTTAATCGACTCAAAATTGCTCAAGGAAAGTCAGCGGCATTGCATTTGTATTGTTTCTGTGCATCGCGAGTGACTGGCGGCAGACACACGGTATCGTCTCCGGTTTGGTGAACTTGTGAGAAGGTGAGCAATTTGTTCTCAGATTTTGAAAGCGGTTTTTTGTTTCTATAGTAATCCTGTGTCTCGTCGCATGTTATGTTCACGGTAACATCAGCACAACGTGCATGCGCTTTCTGTCTCTATTTGAAGTAACATTGGTCGATCAGCGTAAACTTTTGGATTCAATTAAGCACAGGCTGTCCATGTTGGTAGTGCGTGTCGAATGTGCTTTGAGATCATTCTGCGCTCGAGATGATCTTCTGATAATTTATTACCAGGTATAGTCTAGAGATTTGGAACCGTTCATCCCACTACAACAGTGCTGAAAAGCTGTTTTGTGTTCATGCATCTGCTGTCCTTAAACTTTTCGGTAATCATTCGCGTGGTTCCTTTGGATCTGGACAACCGGCTACTGTTGCTAGGGACGCCTCGCAGCAGAGCCCTTGGGGACGCCCAGTGGGTCAGCTGTTTGTCCAGGTGCAAAGTTACCTGAGGTACCATTCCAGACTTTTTTTTCTGTCCATCAACCTCATATTCCTTGCAAAAATTACAGTATGTAATTAGGCACTAAAAAAAATGGTAACTTATACACATTTCAGGACAGTTGACAGAAATTAAATTAAAATTGGTTTTTGAGGAAAGGAAATGGGGCAGTAACTGTCTCTCGGTGGACTCCTGAACCTAAGGGAAGGAATAAACGAGGGATTCTAGAGAAAAAAATGCACATGCAGCATCAGTATTCTCTCTGTAGACTTTTCGAGACCTGGATTCATTCCTTCCAGGACAGTGCCAAGCAGTAGGTGAACTGCACACAAATTTATTTTCCTCTGGTGCAAAGTAAAGAGTGAAAATGTTCTAAGACAAGTCTCTAGTCTGTTTCATTCTCACTGCATTTGCTCAAAGCATAATATGAAATGCTGTATTTCTTATACCCTGGTTTCCTTTACTTTGAGCAGTAGGTATTGACAATGAACATCAAGGCAACTCCACTCTCATTGCTTATTGCTGCTTTTAGGTTTCCTCCATGATTTTCTGTTTGCTCAGTCCTGGCCTTAACATATTTTCTTCTGCTGCTTAGCTTCGAACTTTTGGCTAGGTTACATGGTTCTACTACTACTATGTTCACTGTGAGGTTTGAGTGCTTGTTGCTTTGTTCTTTTTTATAAGCATCTTTGTCTTCTCGAGGCTGATTGGCAGTCCGGAACAGAGACCACATGCATTGTTTATGTTAAGATGATGACATGATAGCCTAACACATCGTATCGTTGCCATTCGAGCCCCCTGTGTACTTGCTTTGTTACACTGGGAGCAAAAAAGTTTAGTGGAAGTCACAATGAGTCGCACTTTTGTTTAGACTAGTGGCAAAGGTTTACTGTTGCTTCGCAGTATAGTGCTCCCACCTGTTGCGCACGAGCATTTAGATGGCTGTTAAATACTACTATCAAGGATTTAGCCATTGTAATGTCGCAGGTCTGTTGTGTAGGATTTCAGATCATTGTCTTGCACTGTCCCCGAAGCCTGTTGTGTGTCAGTTACGCCACTATACTGTTGTATTTCTGTCCAGTGTAAAAAATATTTTCTGTGATTATGCTACACGCACAGGTTCATGGGGAAGTAAATATTTTGTGTCGCTTCAACCGGGTAATGCTTCAGAATGAACACATGCAAAAACCCATGCTGTTAAAAGCCTTGGCTTGTGTAACCCAAGTGTGAGGAGAATACTATTATGGCAGGGATTCTTGCATTACAACCTTTTAAATTCCTTTTTTGTAAAGAGAATGACGTGAGGTTTCATGAGTTACAGCTCTCTTTCATTGCTTGCTCAGAGAAAGCGTTTATTGTAAGTAAGCAGTAGTCGCTTTTTTCTATTGTTCAAGCTGCAGCATCAGCATGCCTCATCATTTTTGTCTTGAATGACTGAAGCTGCTTCCAGAGCATTGCCTTCTTTTTTTCTTGTTGTTTATTCAGCATGCAATATTGTGTCTATAGATTGCTCTTTAGCATTATTTTGCGTTCTCCCAAGCAAATTTTAGGCGACCAAATTCAGAAGCACCTTGTATTGGCCTTACATACTCGCTATTAATGCAGAAGTAATTATATGCCACACTAAACACCAAATCTACATCCTTCAGAGTGGGTCTAGAAGCTTGTCTCCAGACTCTTGCCTTCAAGGAGTTCTTACAGGTTTCACATATCTGCTTGGTGTTGGAAGTGACAGCCTTGACTGATAATGATATGCATTAGACACACATTATGCATTTACAGTTAGGCAGGAACGAAATGCGAACATACATGGGCAGTACTTTTTTACTTTGCAGCGAGGTATACATTTAGAAAGGGTTCATATAAGTGTATTAGGTAGATCTCTTAACCAGAAACAGGAATCAGGCTAGCTGCATACTCAACCTGAAATCACACAGGTGAAATATTTTGTCTTGTTCATAGGCGCTGTTTGCATTTCATTCCAACCTGATTGTGCACTACTGCCATAGCAGGTATCCTATCTAAACGAGACACTATCTTGTGGCAAATCATGCGCATATGTTTTAGACACGTGTGTGAAGAAATGTGCAGCTACAAACATTGCATACTTGGTTATTCATAACGCTTTTTTTTCTCATGTGCATAGAACAATGTTCAGCTACATTGCTTGCTTTGTTCTTACTACTTCTATTTTGCCGCTAATATTAAACTACATATTAATCTCAGAGACCCGATGTTCGACTGAATGATCCTTCTGTGTCCCACTAGGAAGGCAAAAGCATCACGCCTAGGGCTCATTCACCGCCCTTCACCCCTGTTTTGGTTTCAGTCGGTCAGTTATGCTATTAATGAATGTAATCACTTTATAGGACAAGTATATATGAAAATATATTTTGGGCTAAATGAGGTTAACAAGTTATCCACTGTGCACAATGGTATGGTTGGTCTTGTACATCTTTACTTGGGTGTTAATGTTTGTTTTGTGGTTGCTGTCTAAATAACTTTGCCTGCCTATTGTATCCTAAGTCCTTTTATGCCTGTCTTCCTTCCTGCTGGCTCTCTCCCTTTTCAGTCATTCCTTTTTCCTTTAAACTGGCGATTGGTCATAAGCCTGCTGTGGGAATGACAGCTAGCACTAGGCCCCTTTTTTTTTCATTGAACCTGCACTGCTAATATTAACGCTAATAGTACTGTATCAGTATTTATGTGATACTGCATTTTTTGTTATGCATAAATAGTTGGCTAAGCCAATGGTAGCAGTGTTGAATATCACAATATATCATGCATATATCTTGCATGCAATATCAGTATCAGTTTATTCACTTTGGATGAAGGTTATACAAACAGGGTGATAAAAGCATCTGGGCCCTTAGCAAGCTGCTAGTTCGGGCCCATGAAATAAGTGCACAAAATAGTGTACCCAGGCGTCAGCATAAGAAAAAAAAAGTGTACATTTTATATGAATAGAAGATGTTACACAAAACTATATCAGTATATTCACGCTACCCTCTATTTCTTTCAGCTCAGCCGTTTGGCTGTAGATATTTTGTGCTGCTTTCCTAGTTTAGTCCACTCAAACTAAAACTTTGCGTTCTGCGTTGCAGGTAGAATCTACAATGAATGCCGCACTGTGTCTTGTAAGCAGGAGGCGGTGTTAATGGAGCCATGAACTTTTCTTGCGGATGACTGGCGTTGGCCTTATTATGCACTGAACCTCAAGTGTGAAGAGGAAAATGTCGTGTTGGATTTCTGCAGAGGTGAGACATCATGGTGAATCTACCAGTGCGAAAGACGAGACAAGAGACAAGACGGTCTCTGAGTCGCGGCCATAGTTTATTGAAGTGAATAGGGAATACATGAAGAAGCCAAGCAACACCACAAACCACACAATTACAGATAAGCATACATGACAACATGAGTCAATGCCCCTGAACATTCCCCTGACAGAGATAGTCCAACTCATTGTGTGTTAGTGCGATAGACAACACACTTGCACATTAGTCACCGAGTCGTAAGGTGTGTCTAGCCTCAATAATCTACCATTTAATCTTCTCTGAATTTACTGCCAAAATGTGTGCTACCAAAAGGAAAGGGTAGCAGCCTTCAAATCCCTTGCAATATACAGAAAAGTTAGAACCCCTACCCTCTTGTGCTCCTGTAATCTTACATTGATACACCTTCCATTTTGACCTATATAGACCCGACCACAAGATACAGTGTCTGATACCATGTTCATTTTACAAGGTACATATACATTTCACTCCACGTGTGTACTTTTCTCTAGCCACATTCAGAGAATTATTCTTAACAATTTTACATATTTTAAACAACTTATTAGGGGCCAAGAAAATCGCTTTTCCATCATACCTTCTGGCCGTATTTTTCAATTTGTACGACAATCTTTGTACCTAGGGTAACACAACTGGTCTTTTGGCATCTCGCTGGCTGGCCCCGGCCTGATTGCGCCGGTCGCCGTGAAAAGCTTTCGGCTTCTTTAACAATTTATTGTATGCTCTTGCAATAACATGGTTAGGAAATGCTGCGTTCATTAACCTAAAATGTGCTCTTGAAAACTAGTCGTCATGCTGTGAAAGCATGACTTCATCAATTCTGAGCCCAGGCTTGACAGTGCAATGCTATCTTTCACTAGCTTGTAATAGCCAACCTGTGTCCAAGTAGCAGCTTAACACTACTGGGTGAATATCACCAGCACACATGGTGTGTGCAGATCAACTTATCAAGGTAAGGTCCAGAAACCGCAGCTCTTTTTGTGGCGACATTTGCTCCAAGGTAAACCTAAGACAAAGGCCTTGCTCCTTAAACAGCTTGAGAATATGTTCACATGCCAAATTATCAGAACCTTTGTAAAAGACCAGAAAATCATCAACACAGCAAAAGATTTTTTCCCCCAGTCCATGCAAGTCCTTGACAATCATTCTATACACCCTACTTAAAATATCTCTTAGCACAAGGCCCATCTTCGAACCACTACATATACCAGATTTTTGAACACATACCACACTGCAGTACTCTACAGCCATGCTCTTAAAATAAATGCTATTCACTAGCATGCTCTTCAGATAAATTTCAGAAAAGAGTTATTGCAAAATTTTGTCTGGTTATTTGCAAAAGCATTTGTCTACTTCGCAAATTGAACATCCGTTTCTTGTACTCAATTCGCAGCGTGGTTGAGTATCTGAAGAATGGCAATCCAGCAGATTGTCTGGTGGTTAGTGTCGATGTAGAACTATTTTATTCCATCCCGTATGAGGACCTTATGAAAAGCTTGTGAATGTGTATATCGGAGCACAATGATGAGCTTGTGTTTAGGAACAGGTGCGTAATAGTCTTTTTTTGGACTTACCTCCTTTTATTTGAAGAGCGTTTTTGGAGTATGGCTGTGCGGCATATGTTCAAAAGTCTAGTATATGTATCGATTGAATGCCTCTGTGCTAAGTAATATTCTCTTAAGCAGGGTGGATGGATGATTGCCAAGAACTTGCATGGGCTGGGGGAAAATCTTTCACTGCGTCTAATTTTCTGGTCTTTTACAAAAGGTTGTGATAGTGTGGGACCTGTGCATATTGTCAAGTTGTTTAAGGAGCAAGGCCTTTCTTTAACTTAGCATTTCCTTAGAGGAAATGTCCCATCAAAAAGAGCTGCGGTTTCTGGGCTTCACCTTGATGTTCTGTACATGCCATGTATGCTGCCGATATTCACCCAGGAGGGTCAAGCAGCTACTTGACTATTGGCCGAACCATGCTAAGCTAGTGAAAGATAGCAATGCGTCATCTAGGCTAGGCTCGGTATTGATGAAGTGATGCTTTCACAGCAAGACAAGTGGTCTCCAAGAGCAGATTTTAAGGCTTACGAAAGCATTATTCCCCAACCATGCTATTGCAGGAGTGTGTGATAAATTGTTAAAGCTGAGCGTATAAAATTGATCAAGTTGGTCAGACATGCTAAAGGTAAGAATGGCATAGCATCATGTAACGAGGACAGCAGGAGAGCACACACGCATTAGTGCCAACCTTGGAGCAGATACAGAATCCAAGAGCGTGTGCTTGAAATTCAGCGTTTACAGTCAAGGGTCGGGCTCATTCAATCTTGAATGTTCAAATCAGTGTTTTCTCATTTCGTTGACTGTCAGTGCTGATTGTCAAGCACGTGCTCTTGGATTCTGTATACACTCCAAGGTTAGCACTTGTGCGTGTGCTTGTTGTCCTGCTGTCCTTAATACTTGATGCTGCGCCATTCTTCCCTTTAGCATGTTAAAGCTAAAACCCCTTCACAGGGATTGGCAGGATACGGCCGGGGCCAGCCATCGAGATACCAAAAGATTGACTGTGTTACTGTACATACGTAGATTGTCGCACAATTTGAAAAATGTGGTCAGAAGGTATGACGCAGAAATGGTGCTCTTGGCCCCTAATAAGTTGTCTACAAACTGTAAAATTGTTAAGAATAATTTTGTGAATTTGGTCCGGGAAAAGCATATGTGCCTTGTAAAATGTATGTGGTGTATCGGATACTGTTATCTTGTGGTTGGGTTTATGTTGGTCAAACTCGAAGGTGTGTGAATGTAAGACTACGGGAGCACAAGAGATATTTGGATATTGGTAGGGGTTCTAACTCATCTGTACATCGCAAGGAATGTGAAGGCTGCTAGCCATTCCTTTTGGCAACACTCATTTTGGCGATACATTCGGAGCAGATTAACCGGAAAATTATCGAGGCTAGACACATCTTATGACTCGGTGACAAATCTGTGAGTGTGCTGTCCATCGTGTTAATATGCAACGAGTTTGGACTATCTAGATAAGAGGAAAGTTAAGAGCGATCTTTTACTCATGTTGTGGTATAGCATATCTGTAACTGTGTGGTTTGTGGTGTTGTTTGGCTTTTCTATGTACTCCCTGCTTACTTCAATAAACTTCAGTTGCGAGTCAGCGCCTGCTTTGTCTCCTTTCTTGTCATTGTCTCGTGCTGGTAGGTTCACGTACTTGCAGAGTAGATTCATGAATTGTATACTTGCAGAGGCTTGTGAAGAAAAACCAGAGGAATTTTCTTTCCTTTGTCTGGAATGGAAGTTAAAAATTTTTTTCGTATTGCTAGATGGTTGCAGCATGAAATTCCAGTCTGGAAGGGTAAACCCACTAAATTGTACATTTTGTGTGCAAGGGTACTGATGCTTGCATGAAACTGAAAACATTCCTCCAGGCTATCTCGCTAGCTTCCTTCTTCCTTGTGCCCAGATTTTTTTAAACAATACTTTGTCAGATTTATTTTGACCAGAATTTCTAACATGTTAATTACACCACATTTTGTGATCATACAGAACAAAATTAAAACATGTTGATCACTGGTGTATGGTTTTGTCTGGGGTAGAATGATGACAAGTACCTAGTATATAGTAAAATTTAATATTACTAGTCTAACATAAACAAAATTGCTCTTTTTTTTACTGGAAAATTTTGCTACCAGAGTCGAAGCGGCATGGCATGATGAAGACTTGGACAGTGTGCATTCCAAAGTACCTGTGTTCATGTCGGCACGAGAACTTGCGCACAGTGCTTCAAACAGTTGGTGAGTACCTTGGTGCTGTGCTTCTGCTTAAATAGATAGGTAGATATTTTATTTTAAATGTGCCTGAACAGCCAATTGGCCTAAACGAGTGCACACTAAGTCAATACAAACACCATGACGTGAACAGACATAATACAGAAAAATGGTCACAAATACGATGATTATAATAGTAAAGAAAAACAAGCATAATGAATAAACAATGAAAACAGCAAATTAGGCAAATATTTCTGTGTCATAAAAAGTTGAATTGTGTTATTTTCAAACGAGTCATTGGTGAAATGGCATGCGTGTCAGGATAAAATCTATCATAGCATTTGGGGCTTTTTCCCTGAGGCACACGGAATCGCAATGACATCAATAACGGCTCACAGTCAATAGAGCCGAGCCCAACTTTATGTAGAAAATCCATGTCATAAAGAGTAGACATACCAAGGTCTGCTAGAAGAAAGTCGTAGTCTTAGAAACGACAGCGCTCAATATATCTATCACAAAGGATGCATACAATCTTCTGCTGAACATTTTCGATTTCATCGCCAGAGGTAACAGAGGCACTATTCTAAGCTACTGATGCAAACTCAAGACGTGGCATCACGAGAGCACAATAGCCAAATTATGTTTTAATCTGAATAAGAGTGTATCTGAAAATTTGAGCAAAAATTGAGTAGCATTTAGATATTCTTGCACGAAATACCACTGTTAAAATTGGTTATAAATGATATGTCTCGCATGTACACTTATCTGCTGAATATAGTAAGCATGGCTTGTGACCTGAGTGCCTCCGATGTATGAAAAAAATGGCCAGGTTACTGCATGACGCGTAGAGCAACCCAGTGTAGCACATTCAGGCTTCATGGAGCGGAGAATGAAGGCAGTAATAACTTTAAGAACAGAAAACACAGGACCAGGAAGCTGACAGAACACGCTGACGCTCGGTGCATGAAGGGCATTATGGAGTTGCTTGTCGTGTCGTGCAAGATGGAGGTCGCACAGACAGATGTTAAACATGAGTCGATGCAGATACCTTCTGTCATTACGTAGTACTCACTGCAGAACTCAACAAAAAAGAAGCAAAGGTAACAGCTGAGCATGGCCAGACTCTTGTGCTTTCCTCCGCAAGCAATCTGGAAGCGCAACTCTTCGAAGTCTTTTATGCTTTCGCTCGACATATACATCATCACTGCATGTGTCGAGAAAAAGTACATACCCTTAATGTCAAATGACATAGCACTTACAGGACCCAGTAACAGCTTACTTAGGTGTTCTGATGCATCTACAGGGCACCTCATGAGAGATTCTTAGGCTTCAGAGCACTCAATCTACAGGGCGCCTCATGAGAAATTCTTAGGCTTCAGAACACTCAGCCCTTGCAGAATTTCAAAGTTTGTTGCCACATGGACCTCTTCGTAATAATGACCCTAAAAGCGAGCCTTCCTTTAGTGTCACAAAAAAAGGCCTAGGACATGGGTCTTTTTTGCTCCTTCATTAGAACCAAAATGTTTGCGAGCGAGATCTTTCACAGATATGGAATGATTTCACGAAATGTCAAAAAGAAGACTGAAGCTGTGCGAAGCAATACCAGCAACAGCCCTGCCGCGGTGGCTCAGTGGTTACGGCGCTCGGTTGCTGACCCGAAAGACGCAGGTTCGATCCCGGCCGCGGCGGCCAAGTTTCGATGGAGGAGAAATTCTAGAGGCCCGTGTGCTGTGCGATGTCAGTGCACGTTAAAAAACCCCAGGTGGTCAAAATTTCCGGAGCCCTTCAGCAAGGCGTCCCTCATAGCCTGAGTTGCTTTGGGACGTTAAACCCTAATAACCAAACCAAGAGATACCAGTTACAAACACATCACAGCTGTTGAAGAAGCTGAAAGATTCATGCCTTCATCCTTTTTCTACATCAGACACATGACTACACTCTGTCTTTCTGGGCCATCATTTTGAAAAGGTTAACATGGCAGCGGCCTTCGGTTAAATTTCTGCAAGGAGCCCTTTGTGGAAACTTAAGCATCTGTTCCTCGTGAGGCGCACTGCAGAAATATTTGAATACCTTAGTGAGCTGCAACCAGCACCTGTGGCTGCATTTTCACTGACATCAGAGATTAGTACATTTTCTTGCAGATGCTAAGATAATGGAAACTATGACTGAAAGCATAAGGTTTCGGGGAAGTATGCTTCCTGATTGCTTGTGGGCAAGTGCTGGGTAACCACCAATCCAATGGGTACAAGCTTTCTCCTCACCTGGTGCTCGTCGTCTTTAGGGTGAAATGCCTGCCAAATGGTTCGTTGCCCCATCTTGAGATGAAGAAATTACCTTGTGCTGTGGTGCTCTTTGTCCTCAGATTCCCTCGCGCCATCAAAAATCACAATCATTATCATGCTTGTGGGCAAGTGTCTGGCCTTTTTCAGATGTTACCAATGTTCCTTGCTCACTAAGTTGTGCATTGAGTGCTATGTAATGAAAGGCATCTGCATTGAATTGTATTTGGCACCCATCCTTAGCTACTTTCTATTTGCACAAAATTGTAGACAACCGTAAAGACTTTCATGCACACAGTGGTGTCCGAGTAAATGCATTTTGTCTGCTTCTTCCTGGCCCTGTGGTTTTTGCTGTTTACTGTTATGAGAAATGAATTTTATGCAATGAATCATGTTGGTTTGGTTCTCAGTAAATGGCTTTTACAAGCTTCTACGAAAGCCGATTGTTCAATAGCGGATGGTTCAAATGTATTTGTGAAATTTATAATAGGTGTTGTGTGGCTACTAAATGAGGATTTTTTTTATCTTTTCAGATGGATCCGACAGCAATGTTTAGAGGTACAATGTGTGCAATTTGTCATGAAAATAAAACGAATGTAATTGTACTCAACTGAACACTTGCCACTCTTTCATTCTAAGTTGCATTCTTTGTACGTGTGCAATACATAAAATGCATGAAAGTCTTGTACATAATACTTATTTCCTCGGCCCCTGGACTGCTGTATCTGCAGTGAACGTTCTGGGCAGAAGCTATACACAGATGCATGTGCATGTACTACTGAAAGTATTATCGAGAGCAAAAATAACAGACCCCTGCCAGCGCGTGCCGATCTGTGCCAAACTGCATGCAAGCGCCGCTTGACGAAGCACTCCAGATGCTGAGACGAGCGCAGTGGCACGCAATGCGTAGCGCTCCTCGAGATGGGCGCACGCCACTGCGCTGGTCTTGGCACTAGGAGCGCTTCGTCAGGCGGTGCTCGCATGCAGTTTGGCGCGGATCGGCACGCGCTGGCAGGGGTCTGTTATTTTTGCTCTCGATAAAACATAATTACAATGCAGATTATTTCCGTTCTAGATCAGATGACTTCCAAGTGAACGGAGGAAGTATGCATACACATTACGGGACCTTTAATAAGAACACAACAGAAGCATTCGTTGCAAAGAAACGATTTCATTCTCGTTCATAGCATAGCGTAACTTTCCGTTATCACGAATGTGACAACCGTCGGACAGGAGTCGCTGTATTCATGTTGCGGAAAACCCTCCGGCAACGCATTACCAGCGGGTTTCTCTGTACTGAGGAGCATTTTTTTTTACAGTGAATGCACGTGTACGCTGCTTGCGACGCACTGCCTGGACGAACTGTCTTGTCGCAACATTCCGCTGCAGCGATGGCTTGACTGCGTCCAGTCGGGTGCGCAGCTGCCGCCATAGCAAAAGAGTGGCCGGCGCCTCGCCAGTGGTCGTGTGTGGAGTGTTCCTGTAAGACAACAAAAACTCCCCCAACGTTGTGCTTAAGTTTGTGGCGGTACTTTTACGTAATGCCGCTTTCAAGGTTTGGACAAATCGTTCAGCTTGTCCATTACTGCTGGGATGGTAGGCTGATGTGCGCACATGCCGCGTGCCAATGCTTTTAAGGTAATTTGAAAAAGCAGCCGAAATGAAATGCGGGCCATTGTCGGACACCACCACTTCGGGGTAACCAAACCTGCAGATGATTTCGTGCAGCCGGTTTACAGTGCTTTCTGCGGACGCGTCACGCATCTGGCACACCTCAGGCCACTTGGAGTGAGCGTCGACCACAACCAAGAACATGGCACCCTTGAAAGGTCCTGCAAAATCGATGTGCAGACGTTCCCATGGTCTGGTTGGCCATGCCCACGGGTGCAAAGGAGCAGGGCAAGGCATTGTGCGCTGCGTTAGACATGGATTGCACGAACGCACATGAGCTTCAATGTCACGATCGATTCCTGGCCACCACACGTAGCTGCGTGCTAGTTCTTTTATTCTAACAATGCCAGGGTCTCCCTGGTGCAATTCTCCGAGCATTTGAGGCTGGTATTTTTTATGAATAACAACACGCATTCCAAGAATGAGGCATCCTAGTTGCACAGAAAGTTCACAGCGCCTGTGAAAGAATGGCTTCATTTTTTCATTCACGACGCGCTCAGGCCAGCCGTTCATTACGTGCTGCCTGACTTCTCTCAGAAGCGAATCTCGGCTCGTTTCACCTGCCACCTCACGATAGTCAATTGGCAGGGACTGCATGCGTAGGAGATAAAATTGTTCATCCGAGCGTTCTTCGCTGTCACTCGGCAAAGGCAAACGAGATAAGCAATCTGCGTCGGCGTTTTGAGACGACGGTTTATACTTCAAGCTAAAATTGTAGGCAGACAGAAGTACTGCCCACCGTTGTAGTCTAGCTGCGGCAATGGTTAAAATTCCCGTCTTGTGACCGAAAATTGTCTGCAAGGGCTTGTGGTCCGTAACAAGAACAAACGAACGCCCAAAAAGGTAGTATTGGAAACGCTTGACGCCAAAAACTAGAGCAAGTGCCTCTTTTTCCAACTGACTATAATTTACCTCTGCTGAAGGTAGTGTACGCGATGCGTACGCCACCGGATGGCATTCATCGTTTGGCTGCACATGAGAGATGACAGCTCCTTTACCGTATGCCGATGCATCACACGACAACTGCAGCGGTGCACTGGGTTCGTAGTGCGTAAGAGCCGGTGGTTGTGAAAGCAGCTTCTTGATGTCCGAGAACGCTGCTTCGCACTCGTCATTCCAGGCCCAGGGGACATCGAGCCGTAGCAATCTGTTAAGAGGAAAAACAGTAGTTTATCAAGCCCAACAATGAACGCAACTGTTGCTTATCCGTAGGACGAGGAGCCTTTGCAATAGCTTCTAACTTGTCAGTAGCTGGTTCTACTCCGTGCCTGCTAACAACATGGCCCAAGTACTGCAGCTTGTCCTTAAAAAATTCGCACTTTTCCTTCTTTATTCTGATGCCCCTCTCTGTGACAACCGTTTCAGGACCGCCTCCAAATTCTTCAGATGCTCCTCTTCCGTCCTACCGGTGACCATTATGTCATCGATGTAGCAAGTAACTCCGTCAAGATCCTTCAGGACGTTGTCCATGATCTTCTGAAAGATCGCGGGTGCTGAGGCTATGCCGAAAGGCAAACCATTAAGCACATACAAGCCTTTGTGCGTATTCAAAGTCAGGTAGGCTTTCGACTCTTCGTCCATCTCTACTTGCTGATAAGCCCTATTCAGATCGATTTTCGAGAACTTTTGACCTCCTGCCAACGCTGACAAAAGTTCATCCAACTTTGGAAGCGGGTAAGTCTCCACATCTAAAATCGGGTTCAGCGTGAGTTTGTAATCGCCACAAATTCTAATTGACCCATCGCACTTCACTACGGGTACAATTGGCGTAGCGTACTTGCTACTGGCGACGCGAGAAATGATTCTCAACTTCTCGAGCTTTTGTAGTTCAGTCTCAACCCCTTCCGCAAGAGCAAAAGGTACACTCCATGCCTTCAGAAAGCGGGGCACTTGGCCATCCTTGAACCGGAGGCTTGCCTGTTCTCCCTTTATGGTTCCTAGCTCGTCCTTGAACAGGTATTCGTTTTTTCGTAGCAGAGTTTCTAATGCTGCCGGGGGACTGCCTGACGTGGCGGACACCTTGCAAAGGCGTTGGAAACCTGCCCAATCCAGCCTGATATGCTGTAGCCAGTTGCGACCTAAAAGTGGTGTCCCGTTTTGCGGTAGAATGTACAGCGGCAGTAAAGCCTCTTGGTTGTTGTGGCGTACGAGCACATCTATTACGCCAACAGGTTTCACAGTTTCCCCTGTGTACATACGTCTTCAGTTGCATCTTTGTTCGCTGCAAACGTATACCGGGAAAGTACACTTTGGCCTGACGATGCGACATGACCGATACTCCTGCTCCAGTGTCAAGCTCCATTTGTAAGGTAGTTCCTTCCACATTAACTTCTACCATTATGGGCGGTGTCCGAGACATGCCGACACTGTTCAGCTCTGTTAGGTCGGGCTGGGCGTTGCCCTCAAGAGCGCGCATGCACTGCTTCCGTCCTTTCGATTCTGTCCTTCTTTTGCACATCTTGCATATGTGTCCTCGGCGGTTACATTCGAAGCAAGTAGCTCATAAGTGCGGACATGCTTGTGCGTCATACTTGACAGAACCACAACGATAGCATGAAGGGGCCTTTTCGCGACTGCTAGCGTGCCTGTTCTTTTCCTTTCCACCATGCATTCGGTGAACTTGTTCAGCACTGTCTGATAAGTCATGAGCTGTCGCTGCATTGTTCATTGCGGCTTCCGAGGCCAATGCGCGGTCAACTGCCTTCTGAAACTTTAAATGCTTGTCTTCGACGAACAGCTGTCTTTGAATGTCAATTCGCCGCATGCCACAAACAAACTTGTCACGAAGCGCATCGTCGAGAAAAGAACCGAAGTCGCAGGTTTGAACCAGCCTGCGTATCTCTTCTACAAACTGGGTTATCGTTTGAGTTTCACGCTGCGCTGCTCGATAAAACTTCGCTCTCTCGGCAATTACGGATGGCTTTGGAGACAGATGTGTGCTCAAAACTTCTCTTAACGAGCTTAGCTACTTCGAAGTAGGCGTATCGGGAGCAGTCAAGGACTTTAAAAGTTGTTAGGTTTTCGGACCGATGAGACTCACGAAAACGTCGACTTGAAGGTCGGCTGGAACCTTGTTCGCCCTCAGGTACGAGGAAAGTCGCTTGTCGTACGATGTCCAGTCACTGGTCGAGTCGTCGAAAGGCTCCATTTGTCCCAGCTGCAAGGCCATTTCACAGTAGTCTCAGTTCCGAAGTGAGGAAAACAATACCAACTTAGCTCCAGGTTCCCGCTGCAGATGCGTTGATCCTCGTCGCCATTATGTGTTGTTCTTCCGTGCAAGCAAGAACCACGAAGTTGCAGCAAAGTGCGTCGACGTAATTTCTTTATTCCATCTAACAAAGTTACTGGCGAGCGCCAGCAGCGCGCGTGTTATCAGTGGGCGCGCAGCCACTACACAAACCTCACTTAAATGGGATAAAACTGAAACCTAGAGCATCTCCTTCCTCTTAACATCAATTAACCAGTTTGGAAATCTTCATGACTCTGTGCGGGCTAAAAGAAAAATGTCGTCCTCATACAGTAAACCGGGGAGCTGTTGCTCAACGACCTTTCCACCTAATCTGTGCGAGAGATTATAGCCTAGACTACTTTCTTGTAGCCTTTTTTTCGATGTTTATCATACAAAGCATGAACAGCAGCGGTGATAGAGGACCACCTTTGCCTTAATCCTTTGCGTGCATCGACAGTTGTCGTACATCTTACTCATTCCCATGCAATTTCATCTTATTGTCTCGGTATATTTCCTGTAGGAAATCACTTATTTTATTACAGACACTTCATATTTTAGCATGTTACAAGGAGTTCCCCGTTCACGTTGTCGTATGCACCGCTTGTGTCCAGAAAGGCTAAATGCAATGGTCTGTTTTCCACCTTATCTATTTTTATGCATTGGGTAAGCACGAACAGGCTACCATCTAAGCGCCTACCCCTTCTGAAGCCGTTCTGAAGTTTTCCGAGTATCCGATTACTTTCTACCCATGACTGTATTTTTACTTTCACCGCCTGCATTGCCAGCCTGTATATAACAGATGTTATGGTAATCGGTCTAAGGATATTATGTATATCCGAACTCCATAGCCTTTATAAATCATATTCATTTTACTCTGTCACCAGCTTTGCGGAATTTTCTTACCTCTTGTGACTGTTTCGAATGCTTTTAACAACCTTTCTTGCTTCCTGGACAGAGTTCATTAATCCACTTGATTGGAATTTTGTCTATTCCTGCGGATGTACATTAAGGAATATTTGCTTCCGCCTTTTTCTAGTAGAGACTGGGGAATTCTATGTTGCTTTCTATTATGCTGTCCTGTGTTGCTCCCTCATTTGGGAAGATTACCCTGTCTTCGCTCCTAAATGACGCAGCTATAACTTATTTAATGTAGTTCACAGCGTCGTTTCCCTCTAAACATTTTCTCTCGGTGCGAGCGTCTGCGAGCCGCCGTAGAGTGACACGCAAGACATGTGGCAAGCCCGCGCTGCCGCATCCCCTCTATTATGTGTGTGTGTGTAGATCAGGCCAATGGACACCTTGCACACTTTCACCGAGCGAGGCCCGCTGGCAGTTTCACTACCGCAATCTCTCGTGTACTACCTTGATTAATTTTTGACCCTGCCTTTCATGATCTTCGGCCCTGCCTCACGTCCGTCCGCAATATATTTTTTTTTTTGCTTTTCGATGGAATATAATCATGAATCAAGGAGAAGAAGTGCATTCGTTATTAACATAACGCTGCTTTCCACGTTGCACGTACGGGAAGGTCGCAAAGTTAAACAGAACACACACAACACACAGACACACAGAAAAAGAAACTGTGTCAACATGCCACATGTGAACTCGAAAAATGTCAATACAGTAATTTTATAAATGATTTGTTTTTGTTTTCTTCATGGGGTTTTAACGCCCAAAAGCGGCTCAGGCTATGAGGGATGACATAGTGAAGGGCTCCGGAAATTTCGACCACCTGGAGTTCTTCAACGTGCACTAACATCGCACATTACACGGGACTCTAGAATTTCGGCTCCACCGCATTTCGACCACCGCGGCCGGGATCGAACCCGCGCCTTTCGCGTCAGCAGCCGAGCGCCATTACCATTGAGCCACTGCGGCGGCTAATTTCATGAATGGATAAGGTGATTGCTATCCGTGCACATCCCTCACACAGTACATTTTGCTATTATGGTTGCATCGCATCCTACCCTTGCATCTCTTACGCGCGAGACTTTATGCCCGACCTTCTCCAATTTCTTATAAAGCCTTTCGTTTTACTTTCATGACTTTCTTTTTCTGAACCATATCCAGATACAGTTCCTTTCCGAATGGAAACAAAAGAGTAACTGCATAGAATTTTTCGTTCAATATTAGTTATTAGAGCCAATCCGCCTGTGTAGCAATCTTTAAAAAAAAAGAAAATATTGGCCTCTTTCCGAAGCATTAGTGAAATAATTATAGGCTGTCCATGACTCAGTGTATTGAAACTGAGGTATTCCAGGAAAATATATTTAAACAATGACGCATTTTATACGTAGTGTCATTTGCCATCGCCCGCTCATGAATTTTTTAGCGGCGTGATTCTTATTTTGGACGATGCCGCAGTTTATGAAGTTAAGCGCCAGCAACGCAGGTAATCTTCTCTCGATACTACCACTTCAGAGCAGATCCCTTCCGTCTGTCCTTTACACGAGCCTCCCGGTATTCTCGCTTCTTTCGCGAATGCGTAGTTCAGCAGCAGCGCTTACCACGAATTCTGCGTGAGCGTGTGTTTACACGACCTAAGGTGTGTGCGCAAGGCATCAAGCGAATCGATATTCCGGTGCTGCCAACACAACCGCCTCAAGCGTCGTGTCTACTCTCTTCGCCGAATACTGCATTCGGCTGTACGCGGCCCGGTATCGCCCACAGCAGACGTTTTTAGGGCAAAAGCACTACTTAACGGAGTCAAACCCAACCAAACCAGTAATCTTTTGTGAATTCTCGGAGAAACTCGAGTAAGTTCGGGTAAGTTCGGAGGAGCGTCGCGCAAGCTGCAGCCAATGAACGAAGCTCGGGTAAGTTCGGAGGAGTATGGAACCAGCTGTAGCCAAGGGAAGGAGGGCGTCGCGCCACCTGCCACCGAGCGGAGAGAAGGAGTCTAATGAAGAGCGAGAACCGCGGTTCCGAGCACATGCAGATGCCGGAAAGAAGAGGAGAAGAATGGACACATACTTTCGCACGCCTACTCGGTTTAACTACGTTAAAACCCAACGCTTTTTTCCCGACTTCTTCAGAGTCATTGGATTAAGCGAAACTGGAATATACAACTATCAATGCATCTTCCCTCGCCACTGCTTCATGCCGTGTTTGCATTGAACAAGATTCTACTGGAGATGCGGAAGAGGCACCACGCCGGTGCTATAGTGGTGCCCAAAGCGGTTTCTGCTCACACCCTATAGTTTATGGGACCGATGCTCTTACAGCTTTTTCCATAATCAAAGCTCCTCTGTCGCTGAGTACGATGTCGCTGGAGCGCGAAAAATAGGGAAAAATGATGGCTTAAAGTGCTCTAATAGCCATGTGCCATCCTCATGCAAAGCCCTTGTTACCAAAGATGTGTCCATCGGGCCGCTGTTACCTCTTTTGTTTCCCAACACTTCTCGTTGCAAGCGGCCTCAGAAAATGAACTACACACAGCTGTAGCTTGTAAGAACGCCCTATAGCCAGCTCGATTCTACTGCCCATCCCTACTGCACTTTTTAGCTTAATTTCCCATGTACATTCTTTATAAGCTCCCAGCGTAAGAAAATAAAAATATAAAAATTGTTCTAATAAAATTTTTGCATGCACAGTCGCTCAGGAACGAAGCAAATTGAGTTTTCTAAGCTGCAAGCGTGCACACGCGGTACAGAATTACCTTAGAGCACGAAGTGGTGCGGCCGGTGGTGGGTGCGGTTTTCAGTCCCGCGCTATAGGCTACTGATAGTCGCAGGGGAGCAGGGTGGTGAGGGGAATTAAGTTCGGCACTCCCAGGTGGAGTAGTGTAAAGTCGGCTGTGCGCTTTTGCATTGCGGGCAGTTCGCAGGGTATCGTGAGGAGAAGGTGTGCTTGCGCTAGTGGTTCGGGAAAGAGTTTGTCTAGAGCTGGAAATATAATATGCGGGTCTTTTTAACAGGCGTGAACGTGTCATTCAGTGGAGTGGAAATGCAACGGTGTGACGTTATAGTACTTCATTTTTTTTTTTTCGCGTGCAACAACAATCCCTCCGAAACCCCAGAGCGAAATGTTCGTAACACTAGAGAGTTTGAGCACCGTCTTACGGTAAATTGCGGCTACTAACACTGCACGGAAGAAATATGGCGTGAACATGGCAAAACATTCGGCAGTAGTAACAGCAACACGTTGCCGTATAAGTAGAACGGCTGTCGAGCTCTGCTAAGACCCTGTATTAGCTCTGAAATGTTAAATCTCTTTCATTTTTACTACGACTGCCCCTATACAAAATTTAAGGCCGAATACGCAGCAGAAAGCGCTGTTTTCATGTGGAATGAGCCAGCACTGAAATGAATTTGCTGTGGAGAGCTCATCATTGTGGCCGCGCAACACAACATCCCTCTCACTCCTATTTTCGCTTAGAAAGTTCTTTTAATTCCCTTGAAATGCGAGGAAATAATACTTGATTATTATAAGGACTAGCTCCTTTTGTAGCAGAGTGATTTCGTTTGCTGGTAACTTTATTTCAACAATAGTTCGTACAAGCTCAAAACTCAAAACAAGTGCTGAGAACAAGTGCCAGTAAATGTCTTCAAGTCAAGGCGCGTTTATGAATTTCGGCGTAAATGTACTGTTGTCAACTTTACCTTTTATCCTTGACTGAATGCGAAATGCGAAAGCAGGTGCGGCCTGCTTTCAGACAACTGAAATGAAATTGCTGTAACAAACCCACTCGTTGTGCGTGGTTAAACGGATGTGGTTGCTAATTTTTGTTTCGTCTTCAAGGTTGCTTTAGTTGCCGCTTCGAAGTTGTCGGCTACAGTACTTGATTAGTTTAGGCATTTATTGGCATGGGCAATAACATTTCTCAATTTCTAGTATATTCCTGACATCAGTATATAGAAAGCAGTGAGCAAATTTTTTTTTAACTTTCTATAAACGTAATAAAACTGCGCAAAAGACGACGGACCAGAGAAAGGAGAACACGGGATGAGCGCTCGTCCTGTGTTCAATTTTCTCTGGTCCGTCGTCTTTTGCGCTGTTTTATTATGAATCCATACCAACTAGCCAAAATCAACGTTTTGCTGTGCTATGAAGAAATGTTAATAGAACAGGTTCGGCTAAGAGATGGTGATTGCTCATATTTTTTTTCGTGCTCGAAGTTGTTTTAGTTGCGTTGGTGTGGTGGCCTACAGTACTTGATTATTTGAGGTCGGTTAATTGGTTGATAGGAGTTTAACGTCTTAAAGCAGCTCAGGCTATGGGGACGCCGTAGTGAAGGGCTCCCGAAATTTCGACCACCTTGGGTTCTTTGACGTGCACGATATCGCACAGTACACGAGCGTCTAAAATTTCGCCTCCATCGAAATTAGACCGCGGCGGCCGGGATCGAACCAGCGTCTTCCGGGTCAGCAGCCGAGCGCCCCAACCACTGAGCTACAGTGGCGGCACCAATTTAGGCATTTGGGCATTTATTCGCATGACCAAAAAGTTTTCTCGGTTTGGAGTATATTTCTACTGACAGCAGTAGAATAAAAGCATTGAGAAAATTTTCTTAAGTTCCTATCAACAAATGTTAGCAGAATATTGTCGGCTAAGAGAATGGGATTGCTAATCCTTGCTTCCCGCTCAAGGTCGCTTTATTAGCTTTGAAGTGTTTGGCTGCAGTATATGATTATTTTAGTCATTTATTCACACGAGAAAAATGTTTCCTTGGTTTCTAGCATATTTATACTGACAGCAGTACAGAAAGCACTACAAAAAACATCATTAAAATACAATATGTTCGGTTTAAAAACTTTTCTCCATGCCCTGGTTTCATTCCAAATGCATTTGCTACGAATGATGTTGGACGTGTTTTGATTCAGGGAAATATGTTAGCTAGCTGCAACAGATTTCACCATGAACGCACGTAAGAGGTCATCACCGTTTGGAAACAATATGATAGAAGTACCAACTATCGATAAAATTTCTGACAGGTGAGTGGGGATTTGATTTATAAGCGAAGCAGCTATAAGTGATTGTGACAGTTCTTTTAGGGAAGTTATAAGGTCCATTCACATTTACTCTAGTAATGTGTGCACTATTTCCCGCAGATAGATTTACAGGCTAGTACGTTACTGAATGCTGCAGGTTTTTTTTTGTTCGTAGCTCTAGTTAGCCGGGATTCACAAAAACCTTTTAACTCATCATAACGTTTCATAACGTTATAATGAGTTATCTGTTTTATAATGTTATGAAACAGGTAGAGAGCAGAGTTGGTTAGCCAACAAACGCTAGCTGCAGGGGTACAGACAAAATGTTTTTGGGTCTCCGTTTTTATTTTTTTTTTCGCCGTCAAAGAAGCCTGTGGCCCTAGTAGTCATGAAAATGAGCTTATAACACCAGTGTGCCCAGTTAATAATCAATTAGAAACGAACGATTTTGTACGGGCGGTTTCAGCCTCGGTCGGCGCCAGCGCTCAAGTGCACATTGGCGTCACGGTGGAGCGACAAACCTGTGTTACCACCTTCCTGATGACGTCGGCGTCGTCGGCAAGCACTGGTTGCTCCTGAGAACAACCACTGAGTTCGGAGACGTCGCAATAATTGGGGCAAGTGCACCCTCATGTCACTCGATGCGGGGGAAAATGCCGAGCGGCTCCTCAGACAACATTCAAAATTATATTAAATCATGTTACACTCAGCGCCTGCGACTGAAACTCACTAGAAGGCATCTCCTTACGCCCATGAAACAAATCATATTGTTTGTATGCATTCAAAGTTTTGTGTCGGTACCCCTTTAAATATCACCAAGCTGACATCGAGAGGAATGAATGGACATGGCCTCGGCATGTAATGAGAAGAGAAGATAACCTACGGTCGATTAAGGTAACGGAGTGGATTTCAAGGGAAGGCAGACGTAGCTGGGGACAGCATACAGTCAGGTTAGCCGATATTATTAGAAAGTTTCCGGGGCTAGGATGGGCATCGCTGATTTCTAGGTTTGTGAAAGATGAATTTGTCCTATAGTGGTCGTAGTTGGGCTCGTTATAAGGATAATGAAGACAATGAGCAATTACGGGGCGACAATGTTTTGTATTCCGGCTTATGGCAGTAGCACATTTGTATCAGCGCCAACAGGACTAGATGACGTTGTTCACGTCGGAATAACTATAGCTCTTTCACGTCTGCATACGGTCAATTAAGGCCGACTGATATGCTTCTCTTCGAAGAAACCATGATGCACAGGCAGCGCCAGTACATTCGAAATGCTGGACACGGGTTCTGTTATTTATCTTGAATAGTGCTGAGTCAAAAATTACCCAAAGGTTGCATGGTGCTGCGTTAAAAAGCTTGGTTGCATCTGAGGCGAGAGAAAGTTTTTCAGGTCCGAGTATGAGTAGGAATACCAAAGTTCTGGTCCACACCAGAGGTTCCAGGGCGGAGTACAGGACCTGGTGTCAGAATTAAGTCAATTCCCTCTCCACTACAGCGAGCAGTATCCGTGGACATTCATGACTTGCGTAACTATCATGAAATATATTTCGAACCTAAAGCCTACGCAGACAGTAAATGAAACATTTACTGCGGTCCACGTCCGAGCTGTGGACAATATCAGACCTAGAGGGCTATACACGAGCTTACGAGGGTACAGTGGCAGCTTGTAAGAAAAGAGGCATAAGGAGGAGGCACGTGTCAGAGGAGGAAGTATAGTGACTGCTGAGCACAATGAGAAGTGCATATGTGACCGAGTACAAATCTGGTCACCAGAAAGAGGCAGTGCAATTTCCCGTTCTTGACATAGAGGCCAGCCCATTTTAAGGCAGCATGAAACCGTGCAATTCTCTAGAAAAATGTTCTTTCCTTCCGCGTCCTTGCGTTCAGCTCCCTCCACAACGTTTTGCCATTAATTCCATGAATAGGCACAAGCACAAGCAAGTTAGAACGAACGCCGAGGTTTGCGCAGATCTGAAATGGCGCTTCCAAGTTAAGAAATGCGTACGCACTGACTCTTTCCGAAAGTGCTGCGATTTGTACAGGTACTCAGCCCTGATTGGGTCAGAGCACGCGATCATAAGCGCCCCGACCAGATGTATACTGCGTGCAAAGCAGCCGCGGAAGCCTGCAAGTTTTCTCCCGCTCACCGGCAAAAGGCAACTTATGCTCTGAACCAGCGAGCCAAGACACTTCTTGTTGATGCGTTCATCACCCTCCTCTCCTACTCATCACCCTCCCTCTCTTTTTTTTTTCTCATCGCATTTAGCTGGCAGGCGCATCTACCGGGTGTTTCATTTAAGTTGTTGGGCGATTCTTTAAAATAGGCTGTCTGAGTTAGAAGAGCGCTTTTTTTTTTGGCATAACATGGTCAGCGCGGGTTGTGTATCAGAATACAGCTAAGGCATGTTAACTAGAAGGCTAGGTAACTAATGGTGAATTCCAATGGCAGATCGGGATCAAGTTTTTCTGCTCGGTTTGGATCAGTCGTATTCCAATGGTAAAATGGGAGCGCGAGTTGTATGTTCCAATGGCAGATCGGGATCAGGCGGAAATCCCGGATCGCTCCGTGGAGCAGCGATTCTTGATCTGCCGAAATCGGCGGATTTGACCGGAACCTCGCGTGACGTTTTCTTTTCCGCCGCGTCTGCTTCCGGTCGCGACCGGCAGCAGCCGCTTCGTTCCTGTCGTCGCTACGTGGTGAGCCGGGCGAGCCGGGACAGACGGGCACTTTCCAGTCAACAGTGGACGGCAATGATCTTGCTTCGAGCCGTGCGGCACTAATTTTGCTTCATGGAAGTGACAGTTCCGACTCGGGCACTGAAAGCTCAGAGTCCAGCAGTGAAGATTCGTCTGAAACGGACAGCGAGTGTGAAGCTGCCGGCCTGTATATGCCTGCCGCAGGCGTCAGAAAAATGCGCTAATATTCTTTGTTCGCGTTCATAACAAGCCCTGGAGTAGAGGAATGTAACAAATGAATCATTTTTGAGGATCGTTGGCCAATACCGAGTTGCTGGTAGAAGTGATAACTGCGATACAAGCAAATTTCTTCCTGATGCCCAGTGCGGCTGGCCTGCTGTCTGCTAGCTCCGCTATAGCTAGCTCCGCTAGCTCCGCTG
This sequence comes from Amblyomma mixtum, assembly GCF_055824585.1. NCBI lineage: Eukaryota > Metazoa > Arthropoda > Arachnida > Ixodida > Ixodidae > Amblyomma > Amblyomma mixtum. Next base: position 177,368,823 of record NC_143014.1, read on the forward strand.
TCTGCTAGCTCCGCTGCTAGCTCCGCTAACAGACAGACTATAGTCTGTCTGTTAGCTCCGCTGTTGGAGGCGTCGCAGAAATCGATCATGTCTTTATTTTATTATGAGACGAGGAACACAGTAAAACGGTGACGCGAGTAGCACCTTTACTACAGCGCTGGCCAATTCCGAAGCGCCCTCAGCTGCGGCATCGATGAAAAACAGTTAGGCTTAGCGACGACTACGGCAGCCAGGGAGAAACGTTGGCCGGGGGGCAGCGCAGTTAGTCGCTCGGCGTGTCCGCGGGCGGCGTCGTTGCCGAAAGCTCCACTGTCTCGCTGATTGGTTCAGCGGCTTGCGTCTCGCAGTCGCAAGGCTGGAAAATCGAGCAGCGAGCAAATTGCCTGCGCGTCGTCCGCCACTTCTTTCGTGAACGGTAGGGACAGGCTCACCGGCTCTCCGAAGACCGCGGCCGCATACTCGCGTGTTCACGGAGAGTGGACCATCCTGTACATACGCTTTGGTTTTGGTTTTACATTACGGCCTTCGTACTACCTCCTTTTTGTTTCGCCGAGACGGCGTCTGTCAACGCGGAGATCGCGCCTCGCGCAACTCCTGTCGCACTCGAACACGAAGCTAGCAGGGCGTCCGCTCCGCCGGCCCAAAGCTCTAGGTGGCTTTGGCCGGCCACGGCCGGACTCGAGGGGGGCGAGCGCGCCCCCCTCTAGACCGGCCGTGCGCCGGCGCGCCTAGTTTCCGCGGTCGCCGCTGCGGCGCTGGCGTCGCGCTCCCGAGGGATCACTGGCATTCCAATCGCAAACTGGGAGGTGGCAAATCTACGCGCTCCGACGCGCTCCGTACGCGATCCGACGGAGCGGTCTCGATCTGCCATTGGAATTCAGCATAACACTAAGTAGTCAACTTTGAAACTCTTACCGTTAGTCCCCTAATCTTTTTATATGCGTGTAGCCCACTGTAATTATAATGTCAATATCAGTTTTTAGAATTTCGAAAACGCAGTTACCCCCACCTTTCTGCCCAACAAATTTAGCGTACTGACAATGGTAAGGCGAAAAATGTGCGCAAATGGCTCAAAAAGTAATATTTTTTTTTTAAAATTGCACAACGTCTTAGGTAAAACACCCGGTAGGAGTAGATGAAAATCTCTAGCTTAAAAACATCCTGTGCCCTTATCACGCGCGCATATTTTTTTCTTTTCGCATGGTGCAGGCTTTGGGGATGCCATAGTAGCGCTCACAACACCAAAATTGTTTCAGTTTACGCTTTCATCTCTATTATAAATAATCTCTATTATTACTTACTTAATGTTGCTTCTTTATTCCCGCACATTGATTATTATTATTATTATTATTATTATTATTATTATTATTATTATTATTATTATTATTTACACATGGCCACAAAGGAGCGCTCCATCCAGACGCAGGTTTCAAACTGTAAAAACTTTCTAACGGCTTGCGCGCCTTGTTAGAGATGGGGCTTCTATCCCACCGCTGGAACCAGAGTTGAAGACGGAGGGGTCCTGGAGATGACTAACTCGTTTAGCCCCGCAGGTACCGGCTCCGAATGACGATGTCGGACTGCGTTATCGAGGAAACTGTACAGAAGGGTTTATTCTACATATTTACAGATGAGAATCGAATCGAATGCAATCCAATGCTCCGATCACACAACAACATCCCGTTAAATACGGTTCGCGTTCCCCAGATCCCTGACTGGGGAACTTGGTTCGAATAACGTTGTCCAATCGGATGGGCCATTGATGACGCTGGCGGTACCACCCACGGCACGGGGCGGTGCTGAAGCTCTCTCGCTCTCTCACAGCTCGGGGGATGAGAAGGGGAAGACAGTCATCAAACACAGATGCGTCACCTTGACCACTGCCGCAAGTTTTCTGTGTGTTGCCTCCGTGGGAAAGCAGAATCCCGCAGTCTTCTCGCAGGTGGTTGAACCTTCTCGAACTCCCCCGCCGGATGGCCGAAGCACGAGACCCCTTCGACACAGCGTCTTTCAATTAGCAGCCTCGCTCAGCGTGACCTTGCGTAGCATCATCCAGTCCGGTGACCCGAAGGTCGACTCGGCCAACGTATACCGCCGCTTCCGCCGTGCTGCTTGTGCATCTCTGCTTCCAACGTTGCTGCTGCTCTCGCCGCATCTTTGTCTAACGACGACACTCGTCTGACAGTAATTTCTCCCAGGCCCGTGGGAGACAGCCTCCTTCGATCGGTTCGGAGGTTCGGTGATTTGGAGTGCAACAGCCCCGGCCGTCGTCGTCTATGCTTCTGCCGCCGGCGCCAGGCCTCGTCATATCCCTTGCTTTGCGATGAGTCACACCCGGCTCTTAAAGGGCCACTGACCAGGGTCCGGACATTTTTGAAAAACAAGCCCACTGCATAGATGAGGCATCGAAGATAACCTCTGCAAAATACTAGAGCCATGCGCGCCCCGAAAAGCTGCGAAAATTCAAATCAAAGCCCGTTCGTTCTTTCCTTCCTTCAAAAACGGGCCCCGCCCACTACTCTGCACCCCGCTGACGTCAAGGGTGGCTACTTTCGCTAAAGGCACTCCATTGGTGCATCGTTCTGACTGACGGGAGAAGGTTGGGCGTAGCCTTGGCGTCGCGTCGTCTGCACAAGGCTTTCCGCAGCGCCTTCTGTTCTGGCTCATGCCTCCAAACCCGCATGAAGAAAAAAAAAAAAAAACTGCTGAGGGAGCGTGCGGCGACAGCCTTGAACCCTTGCCATAAAAAGTAAAAAATAGTAAAACTGAGGGAGTTGGTTCGCCCCCCCCCCTCCCCCCCCGCCGTGATCACGTCACGAGAAGCTCTGCGTGCGCGCTCCCTTCTCAGTTTCTTTTCTTCTATGCGAGCCCCCCAAAACAAGGTTTTAATTAGTAGTGCAGCAGAGCCTTTCCCTCGCTCGTCCACTTGAGCGCTCCGCATAGACACCGCTTATCCTCCATGCATCTTGCGTACGCCCTGACTCCAATGAACGACATGGGCTTCGGAGCGGAGAAAAGACACAAACACACAGAACACAAACACACATGAAGAAAAGCAAACGGGCGGTTGCCGGGTCCGCACTTCGCCGTGTGTTTCGAACAGAAACGACTTCCGCCCATCCGCTCGTGAAACGGTGGGGAGGCCTAAAAAAAAAAAAAATGAAAAGGTGGCTCGCTAACTGGGAATGACAAACAGATGTATGAAAGGGTGCGCTCGCTAACAAGTCTAGGTGGTCGAGCCGATCGCGCCTCTCGATCGTTCAGTGTGCGGAGAAAATGCGACGACGCTGTTTCAGCCCCAGCAGCAAAAACCAAGAAAAGAATTCTATTGAAGGCGGGGCCATGACGTACCCTGTGACGCACTCCACAGACACCACGCCTCCGGCTTACGTCGGAGAAGGAAGGGGTGATTTTGCCTTGCCGAGCGTACTCGACGAGGAGCGGGAGAGAAGAATTTCGAGGAGGGAATGGAAGGAGAGGAGGCTCGCTGAAAGAGAGGTAGAGAGTGTCTGCTGAGCTGGGGTGGTCCGTGGCCCTTTAACAGCCTTCTGTTGCGGCAACGGAGTACGTCAGATCGCTGGGGTTTCAGCATATACGGGCATGTAGGCAGAACCTAACCTTGAATAACACATCGCGGGCTAGTTGGTTCATCACAAGGCAGAACACCGCAAGCTACACACGGACAAGAAAGTATACGAACACACACAGCGCTGTGTGTGTTCGTCTACTTTCTTGTCCGCGTGTATATAGCTTGCGCTGTTCTGCCTTGTGAGAACCTAACCAACAGAGAAGGAGTACTTGCGCAGGAGGGTGAAAGAACAGAGTACATGTCTGTGAAGCGATACCCGTTGACGCTGTCGCGCCATGACTTTAAGGCGGAGCTTAAGTGTCCCCTCAAGTTTTATTCTTTTCACATCAGGGATTGAGTCTTTCATATTCGCCTAACGACTTCCAGGTAGTGTCAGTCCGTCGCCAAGCGCTTACTCAACGAATCCGCAAATCGCATTTACCTTCTGGTCATGTGAAGCAACGCTAGACAAGCCGTTAGCTTCTGTTTCTTTTACTGGAGGCAGCTAAGGCATCAAATTTATCAATTTCACGCAAAATGTAGAGTATGATGAAAATTTCTCTCCTGTACGCGAAGCTAAGCCTGCACGTTGGAGCAACAAACGGACGCGTACATTGGAATACATATAGCTATGCTTACCTCACAGTGGTTGCACAAACATATTGCTCGAATCAACATGAACCAATGCGCGTTTTTCGTGTCTTTCAGAGTGCATGCTGTGACGACAGCGATAAAGCACAATGTCAAAGCAGGATTAAGTACAGACATTTTCATCACTTTAAGCGAAATATTTGTACCTCCAGGGCGCAGTTTTTTGTACTTTATTGGTGAACTGTTTAATTTGCGGTACACTAAGAGTTAGTCTACAGATATATACTCCAGACTACGTGCAATGAAGGCGCTGAAGTTACATTTCTTCGCTCTTTAGTGTTGCACACCATGCAGTAGGAAAAGCCAGTGGGTTTCAGCACGGAACGGCATATTTCGGATACTGGCTACTGCTGAGCACACTGGAGCACCTTGGTTTTCTCTGCGACGCGCTGAAACGGGCACTGTTTAAACTGAGAGACCGGTAGGCCACGCTGGAAATTCTTGGGTCGCACTGGACAAGACGCGATTTCGCTGGGATCGCGGTGGCATATACTTAGTTGCTGTGAAACCGCACCGTGTCGCGCTGAAACCGCACTGTCAGGCGTTGACACCACACTTGTCTGAGCCGACTTTGCGCACACGACGCGTCGCAACGTCAAGAAAATTGAAGTTCTATAATTGAAAACTGCCCATTTAGCCGCAGATGCTTGTTTGCCTGGCATGTAAAGCAAGCAGTGTTTTATACCTAATTAATAAATCTCTTCTCTTTCGCGCCGGTTGCAGATTTACTTGCTACCGCAAGCCAGGGAAACTATCGATAACCTTACTGTTGACAAATCGTAGGACCGGCGTTTCCAGGCCTTTTTATGCATTCTCAGATGCACCAATGGTTGATTTTAAATCAGTGCCTTCATATAGAAGTATGTTCTGTGACCATTTGCGTTAGATAAAGTAGTATAACTGTCTGCCCACCTGCGATGCGCCAACGACTGCTTGCGCCCACCTTCATCAGTGCTCGCCAGGCCGGGTCACACCGCCCAGCATCTGCGCTCCCCACTCATTCTATGTGCGTTTTGCGACCTTATTTACTGCGGATGCACAAGAGAATTTGTGCCATAGATCATCGAAGAGGGGCTCCCAAAGAGGTACAAGGGGTTCACCGCTAACTGGCGAAAGAAACCATTTGGTAGGCAGGGTTCTAAAGATTGTGAAGGTAAACTAGAAATGATGCCTTACTATACTACAACAGGGAGATCCCTGAGTCGCTGATGAGTCGTTTGGGTATGCCTAACTTGGCGGATAAAGTATTTTGATTTCCGGAGAAACAAAAGTACGACAAAGTCTGTAGGTAATGTGCAAGCTAACTTTGTATAACCGGAACCACAAGTTCAGAAAGCTCGACGCCAGTATGTCCATGTATACGCGTATAGTGTAGTGTGCAAAACTCTCAAAGTTACTTTCCTGCTGACATCTCTGCCTTTCTTTGTAATGAGCTCTTCACCTCTCTCTCTCTCGATCTCAAAGCAACATTCGCCAGACGTCTTCATGGTGTCACGTTTACGTCAAGTCGAGGAGATAGGGAGCTTATTTAGGGACCGATCCTTAAGCACCTAGTTCTTTCCAGCGCAATGGAAACTAGTACCCAAAATCTTCGATCCCGCAGCGGTTTTGTTACAAAAACTGCAGAAAATTTTTACCGAAATTTGCGATCAGTTTTTTTTTGCGTATCTTGATACTAGAAACTATGATTAGCAGCACGATAGCGGTTCCACCTTGGCAAACGTGACGAATTAAAAACTAATATTCTCCCCGAGGCAAGATGGTTAATTAGGGCAACTTAATATGACTCAGCTTTAATTTATGTTTGCCCACCAAAAGCTGTTATTGCTCAGTGACGTATGCCTCAGCGACGAAAGGTTTAGTGGGCCGGGGTTACCGCTTCACCTAAGAAATGTGGCGCCATCTATGAACGAAATATCAAAGCATATAATTTGAGATTCCAATGAAGGTTAGTTTTTATCCAAGGGCTCACAGGAGCGAGCGGAAACTATACTAAAATATGGGGAACAGTTTTGAAATATATATATATATATATATATATATATATATATATATATATATATAAAACACGGTGCACTATCAATATAAAAGAAGCATTTTACCGACATGTGGTCATCTGGTATGGTTCAGCGATAATGACAAGGTTTTGTCGCAAGATGTCGGTTTAGCTTCTTATGTGTGGTTCTTTATACCAAATTAGAATTGTAAATCCTCGTTTCTTCGATATCAAAGCGCCAAATTCTTACACTATAAGGCAAGTTCATTTAATTCCCACTATAATCTCTTTGACACGTTTTCGTTCATTGTCGGTCCTTTTTAAGCATCATTTGAGCCCGCGGAAGCCATGATGGGATCTGCAGAAACATTAATAACTGCCACTCTTTACGGAAAAGAAGCGGCATTTGTCACTCCACAAAGTCGGCGCCCAATACGTGCTAGACCCCGAAAACTACTCTCATATCTTGTTCGAGTGATTTTCTCGGTGCGTTTCTTGCAATTAACGCGGACAAGATTTTCTTCCCGCAAGCGCGAGATCGTCCCGCCGCAACATCATAAATGGACTATCAGCTTTTGAGAGACGCGGAAACAATGACGGTTTAAGCTTTCCTCCCGCGTGATTACTCTCCTCGCGCGCATGCGTATCTGAAAGACGCAGAATAAAAACCCGTACGGCCGTTTTGGGGTGCCTGCGCTCCCTTTCTAGTTTCAGGACGACCGATTGGCACTCGCCGTATCGACTCGGCTACGCTCGGAGTGAAACCTGTTCGCTGATCGGTCCGATGCATAGCTCATGCGCGGAAGTCACTGCACTCTGGTGTATACATTGTATCTTTGGAAGCAAAATTTACGTCGGTGTGCCGAGTTTAAACCCACTGGACACGGCGCGTTCCTCGCGCAATGTCTTCCTATCGGCTGAGATGTAGACGCTCACTCCGCACGGCGGCGCGGAAGGCGCCGCCTCTAGGAGTGGCGACGACGCTCGCATTTTAAGTAGATTAGCGAATCACATTCTCAGCCCGGGACACACACGTGTTACTGAGTTGTCGGCGGCTTTAGCATCCGCTCTCTGCAAAAACGGCTCGCTTTGATTGGCCTAAACGGGTGAGTAGTCAGCGCCGCGCTTTCGGATAGGCTGCAGAGGTCGACGACCAGGAGGACTGCTGGGCACACGCTGTAAAAGAAAAAAGAAAAAAATGCTCAAATACAAAAAGACATCACAGGAAGAACGTGCGCCCCAGTGGCAGTATACGGGACGAGGAAGTCCATGTGGTGCCTATGGGATCCGATAAACTGAATGCAAGCCTCTCGTGCACTGACCGAAGGCTTTACAAAGGACATGTGGGCATTTTTTTTTTTTACGCTAAAAGCAAAGAGGAAGCAACTGCTATGGGCTAGAGCTACAAGGCATTGCATAAACAAGGATTTGACTGCGGTTCGCACTAAGCTAAATCCGCGCTGTGAGCTGTACGGGCTCTTTAGAAGTAGCCCGTTCACTCTCTCTCTCCGTCTAATAAAGTCGTGCTTCGTAAAAAAATTCACACCGGTATATGCAGTTCATAATTTTGAATATGCCACCTATCCCGGTTGCTATTGTTTTTGGCGCGCAGGTTTATATTAATCTCCGGCAGTTAGATTCATTCATTTAATCTATTCATTCATTCATTCATTCATTCATTCATTCATTCATTCATTCATTCATTCATTCATTCATTCATTCATTCATTCATTCATCTAAGTTATATGAATTTCGGTAATTCCCATAAATTTGACTGCAGAAGAATGCCCCTGTAAGTGGCTGCCGGTTCAGCCTAAGAAGTTGAGCGTAAAAAAGACAGAATACATGTCCCGCTGGGCAAATAAATGTGGGAACGAAGATCTGGATCTGAAAAGCAGTGGATCAGAAAAGTGAGCTCTTTCGGGTATCTTCGGGCAGAGTGTACGACAGGACAGAAAAATTTAGGAAAGGTTTCATGCAGAACGCAGGCGAGATGAAAAAACTGGCGAGACATGCAAGCTGTGTTTTTCGACATGAGGAAACGCCTCTGGCTAAAGAGGCAAGTTTACAGGACGATGGCTGCAATGGGCATAATGTATGAAACGCAGAAAGCAGCTCTGAAGAAAAGCAAAGCCGAAGGGATGGAAGTGCCTGAGATGAGAGTCCTTAGATGAATCCAACAAAGGATTCAAGCTACAGGAGCCACTAGGCGACGCTGTTTGGTCTTGTCGTGAGGACAGATGATTGTCGGAAGGTGGGAGTTAGAAATGAACATCGAAGTGAAGAGGGCACGGGGTCGATCAAAGAGGAGTTGGTGAGATCAGGTGGAGCCAGACCTCCGTGGCAAGAAGCTCTCACTGGAGACAGCTAAGGACAGGAAAAAGTAGAGAACACGCATTGGAAACAATGTGCCCGCATAGGCAAGTGGGGCAAGCTGAAGGAGGAATAAAGTGAAGAAGTACAAGAAAGCCCCTTTCAAGGTGACAAAAATGTGATGAAAGATTGCAGTGTCCCTATACATTCTCGTTTTCATGCTCCTCTGAGAAAACGTCTCCTAGCAGTAGGCCATACGCTGCATTTCAAAAAAGCTAGAAAAACAAAAAACTTCTAAAATGGTAACTTCTCTTTAATCCCGCCGTAACTTTAGGGATTCTTTTATGCATGTAAGTACTCTGTGATCTATACGAAGCACCTGAGTACGTTCATGCGCAGAACAGAGAAAGCTATCAAGTGTGTGTGTGTGTGCACTCGTGTGGGCTACACGCGTCAAAAGTTTCATTCCATTTGACTGCTGCTTCGGAAGCATAGTGAACTTGTACCCTCAAGCAAAATTCATAGAAAAGGTCAGGATTAGTTGCCGGGCGCCCAAGCATAAACGTACGACCTGACGACTTCTCGCCCGACTTTCCACCATTATTCTAACAATTCACCCATCTCTGCGTTCAAAGTAGACTTGCAAGCGAGGATTACACGTGGCACCTTGCTGTCCGCCCTACAGCAATTTATGACGAACAAGGCGGACCGAAGCGCTGATCTGCCCGATTCCCCGCACGCTTCGTCCGTCACTGGATTTACCGGTACCGCAGGGTTTTAAATGATGGAAGCGATGAAGGAGTGACGACGCTTCGTGACTGGCCTTCAATGATACTCAACGATGGGCACTTCGCATGAGCCCTTTTCACGGCTTCTAGAGTGCGGTCTATAACAGAAATTCGTCTCTTTACGGCCCATCAAGCGGCGGAGGGATGGGGCGGGGAGATGGCTGTGCAAAGCAAGGTGGGGAGGCGAAGGGACTGGTTATATCCCCGTGGTGTGAGCGCTTCATCGGTCGCAGTACTGCCACGTCACGCGCGTTCGCGGAGGTGGCACCTAAAGCGCATGGGTGACCGAAGGAAGACTCGAATTTGAGTTTCTGCGATCTTCACTATGACAAGGCGTCCCTCAAAAATCGCAGTCGGCTTGGTTCTAAAAGCGTGAGGACGACATGTTCCACGCGTGCCCAAGACATACACAGTCGTGATCCCGCTGTTACGCCGCAACCATGCGCTTTTCGTTGAAAGTGCCTGCAACGCCGCTACAAAGACACCAGTATGGGAGGGCAGCCGGGGCAGCTTTGTATGTTCCTGCGGAGCAGCTACAGAACTGGGATACAACATTAATGCTAGCTCAGAAATAAGATGTTCAAAGTAATATTGTAAATCAGGATTGACTGACCAGGCTGATTGTCAGGTGAAACGCAAACAGGACAACTGAAACACGAGAAGTAAAATGAGATTATCTCAACCAAAGTAAGCACAATGCTAGCGCAGGTTAATTTCTCATCAAATGCCCGAAGGCACTTCTTTGAAAGTTCTAATCAACCTCCCTTGTATTTACTCTCCAGGAGCTAATATGTTTTGTGTTTTTGTGCTGATATTTCAGAGTTGTTGTTCGCTCTTCGTTTGTTGTTGATTATGCTTGGCGACTGCTGTAGCCCAGTGTGACGTTCCGTGCGTGAGCTACCAGGGCCCATACCTTCGGCGGAATTTTCTCTGCTCAACCGTGAACAATCAACAAGGCCGACAACCTCGCGACGACCATGGGAAGTGGGATGCTTGGAATGCCCCTCCGAGCCTCAGCGGATTAGTGTAGCAGGAATGTCTAGGGCCATTGTCAGCAGTAACCCCAGCGAAATTCCTTGAGCGGAGGTGACCACTATAGCGGCGAAGGCCGGGGACGCGCCGGAGGTATTGTCCGAGCGACCACAGCAAAGGCGCCGGCGGGAGGGAAAGCCAGCCCAATTAGGTATGCCTGGCCGTACAAGGACAAGAGAAAAAAAGCTGCCGGCGGGAGACAAACGACATTCCAACGAGGGATGTCGGGGATGCCGCAGGGCGCCGCCGTTGAAAGGAGGAAGAAAGAAACATTCCAGTCGGGAAGACAGGAGATCGGGCGTGGCCGTCGGAGCAGATATAGCTGGCGAGTGCGGACGAAAGGCACGCAGAGGACGAGATCGTTCACGAAAAAGGGTCCTTCAGCGCCGAAGCCGGACGGCGCGCAGCTTCTGCCAGCAACCGACGGATCGCAACTCCGGAGACCATCCATCGCCCCCATGACGGCGTCGCCACGTAAGCTCGGGCACCCCAGCCTCTGATGTACCATGTATAATTATTCATTACATCATTTTGTTTAAACTGAGCCATACGGTGTCTTCTTGCCTCTCCGTCCCGTGTGGACCTGCGCATTATGTGGGGTCGTCACACCAGGGTATCAGAGCGAAAGCAACAGCCAGGCAATTTGGCATACAGAACTCATCCAAAACATCGTTACTGATGAGGACAGCAAATATGAAGCAGCGCCCTTGCATAGATTGCAAGCGTGCATACAGGGTGATGCAAATTCCGCTTTAAAGATTTCTTAGGATTTGGCGCTGAGAAGTAAGTGAATTTCACTTCGGCACATAAGTTATGTGCCCAGGAACACAGAAAGTGAGGTAATAACTGTCATATTTCGGCACCTAAATATCAAAAACCTATTAAATAGCTTTTTAGTGATTACAAAGCGGGTGTCTTTATATTTGAATTTCAGAAGGAGTCTTCTTCCTCCACATTTCTATTTACTACAATTTTCCTTGCACGTGTGTTTTCCGAGATATTCACTTCACAGTTTTCAGTTTGATCCACGTAATTGCGCACGCAAGGCGGCGACAGTCGGCGCGAAACTCCTGCCGGCGTGACGCAGCGTTTCCTATGACAACGGCGTAGAGCTACCGGTGAAGCTGATAACTCTCTCCCTTTCACTATCGCCAACTGAAATGAAAGAAACACCCGACGCAGCAGCCGCATGGCACAAGGGAGAAGTTTTGCGCCGACTTCCACCGCCTTGCACAGGCAATTACGCGAGATCATTGGAAACCTCGGGGGATATCATCTCGGAACACGCGTGCTCCTGAAGAATTATACCAAACTGAGTAGACTCGAAATGCGAACGCCTCTATGATTGCAAGATGCATAAAACATTCACTCTAGCGGAACAGGCTAAGAAGTTAATTAATATAGTGTCTTACGGTGACAATTATCACCTTCCTTTGGCTCCCTCTAGCTGCATAATTTATGTACAAAGGTAGGCTGCACGTACCTCTCAGCACTTAACTTTAAGAAAGCAAACTTTAATCTTGTGCTTATATCTGCTGTGAAGAGCCTTCATGAAAAAAATAGCACAGAAACACTAACAATTTTTCGGACTAAGTGAGCACAGCTCACAAATTCATACTGCGCCGTCGCATGAGAAGCCAGCCTTCCACTCCAAGAGAAGGGAAACTGTATTAGAAGTGTTTCTCTATCCAGTTTCGCAGCGCCTATTTAGCGTTGCGGAGTACTGGCCGCTGGCCAAGGTCAAAGACAGCTACCCTCTTTCCTTCATCAGGAGCACCGAAAGAAGAATGCTAGCAAAACAGACTCCTTCGAAGAAAGCGAGAGCACGGAAACACCGAAAGAAAAACGAGCTCCCGTCCCATACGTAACGGGAATTAGCGAGGCGCTGGCACGTATTTTCCGCAAGCATGGCGTCAACATCGCGCACGTCCCCGCTGGCAAGGTGCGAACACAACTAGCGAAAGTGAAGGACAAGCTCTCTCGTGAAAGATTTCCAGGCGTTGTGTACGAAATTTACTGCCCCGATTGCACATCAGTATATATAGTTGAAACAAAGGAGTTCAGGAGACACCTGAGAGAGCACTAGAACGACGTCCGAAACCAAAGAGTAACAACTAACGCCATCGCCGAGCGTGTGCAAGAAACTGGCCACGAGATTAACTGGGATGAAGTTAAGATATTGACAACAGACAAGAATACATCAGGACGGCAGAATCTTGAGTCCCTTATCATACAGACATCGTCTAACCGACTAAATAGGAACGCCAAAACTCTGTATCCTATCTATGCTAAATCATTAAAAACGCTGCTACAAAAGAACGGATCCGTGCTCCGGTTGCTTCATAGTGTAGAAGGGAGCCGTATTGCTCCCGAACCGTCAGAGTTTTCATCTTTGTTGACCTTGGCCAGTGACCAGTACTCCTCATCACCATGATACTTGACCAGATGGTATGCCGTCAAACCCTCTACTAAGCCTATTTAATGTCCTTCTGGCAGCAACGTACGGAAGAATGAAGTGTTTCAAAACAACGCTGATGGCCGCAATAGGAGCCGTTATGCCTCTTTTGAGAAAAGAAGAGGAAACGATCCTTCTCAGCGCAGCAGAAGAAGTGCAGAACTCATGGGATACAGGTGGAAGTCTGTAAACTAAAATAATTAGCCTCATACTCTCAACTGGTTTCCCACGCGTGACTTATTCGTTGTACGCTGATCCGATCGATGAGCTATATTCCGAGCCCGCTACACTCTAAACGATTTTTCGTCCTTTCGAGAACAACTACGACCGTAAGTCGCCGGAAACGAAGATTTACCAGCGAAAATAACTGCGGGGCGAGGCAGCCATGAGCAGATTTCAAGGACTCAATTTTAAGGCACCGGTAGCGAGGAGACGAACAGAAAGACGAACGACATCATTTTGAGACGCCGCTGTCATGCTCTACTCCACTGTAAGCTCACCAACTTTCATATCTGCGGCTTATTCAATTGTGAACTTTTGCACTCGAAGACCGCGAGAGTAAGACACAAACAAAAACAATGAGGCGCGGTCGTTCATGAAAAAGAGCACCACCGCTTACCGTGCGCATGCGAAGACTGTTGCTCCAAGAAAGGCTTAGTGGCATCGGAGCGATCGGCAGATGAAAGTGCGGCGGTATGTAGATATACGGCGCTTTTCGAAACGTGTATGAGGGTGGGTTGAGTAGTGCGCGATATACGCCGTTTCAAGTATACGGTTTCATACGGAAGGGCAGCGAAGCGGTGTTCTGAAGTGGCAAGCGGCCGGTCGTCGTCACGGCGCCATGCAGTCGACGGCGCCGAGTAATTCTACCGTTGCGCTTGTCGGAAAGACATCACATAGTCGCGGCGGCAGTGGCTAAGAAAGAAGATCGCTCCGATATGCCACCGAAAAACGGGCAGTGAAGTTTGGCATGTTCGGCACGATCACGGCACCTCCGGCTGCGAAGCACTGTGCGTCAATACACACGCGGCTCGATCATCATTCTTGCACGAAGAACGCCATTATAAGCCCGTCTTCTGTGCTTTTACGTTTAGCAAAACCTGCTGCGGAAGTGTATGACAATAAAACAGCCGCACATGGCGTGAATAATCGCAATACGTGCTATAAATCGTGACTGGGCTGCTTACTTATTCCATACAGCATTTGTATGCAACCCACGCATTATAAGGCTATTAAGAAGGCAGTAAGAAAGTATCAAAACGGTGTTAAGAAGGTGGTCTCGTGGACAGCGTGCCCAGCTCCCAATCTACGAGACAGCGGCTCGATTCCCACCGCCTGTATGGGATTTCATTTCTTCGTTCAGCTCTTGCGCTCCTATAGGATGAACAGTTGCACCTGTTTATTGCTCCCTCCGGAAGAACAGTTGAGCTTTAGGGATGAATCGTGGCTGGACCAACTATTAGCCACTCTGAATTTAATATCGAGAAGGAGTAATGGTTGTGCCAACACAGTTGGTCTTCTTAAAGGACCAACTTTTGATCCGAAAGGACGAAAAAAAGCTTAGATAGGCTGCAGAAAGATCAACGCATTCGCCCGTCATCGTTGAATGGTCAGAAATGTCAATACTGTGAAGCCGTGCCGTTTGTATCTTCGTGGGCAAGAAAAGAGATGGGGCATAAAATTTCGACGCCCATAGTCTTCCCGGTGTTATTAATCCGCCAAGCAAACTGTTTCCTATTCAAATGGGCCGAAAACTGTGCCAAAAGGGAAGTGAGTTTTATTAAAACAGGCAAACACAAAACATACAGACGCAAGCCCAAACCCCCACATACGAACCCGCCGACACACACTACAAAGCGACGTCAATCAAATCGCCAATCAGTCATCAAAGCGACGTAATTCCACCGACGTAAATAGGGAGTCAAGACGCAAGAACAGCCCTCAAATGTGTTGGTACAGCACTTGAAAATGCTACAGAGCCAATAAAGAAGTATAGACACAGCAGAAGGTTTGCCCTGCACTGTTTTTTCGATGTTTTTCACAATTCCTCCTGTGCACCGAGCAACCTGTTTATAATTTTTTTCGAAACACTCCGGGTTGCAGGCGGGTTGCGGTTTGCTCCGGGTTTAAATACTCCGGGTTGGATTCTTTCAATCCTACCTCACGTTGACATGGCCCACCCTGTATATGTGTGGCTATTCGGAGCGTTCTCTTGCGCAGTGTATAAACCTCAGCTACTGGAGACATACAAGCAACAGCTCATAATTTCAGTAGCTGCAGCCTCTCTCACAGCTTTCGTTGGGGCTATCGTGACTTGCAGAATAACTCACTCTCTTTCCCTTTTCATTAATTTCACTGTTTAGCGCAATGATTTATCTGCTTCTCAGAATCGCCACAGCTGTGCCTCCGCACCCATGTATGGAAATGAACTTCAGGTAGAATACAGCAATACAGGACGACAGCGCAACCAGCGCCGCTTTCACCGACACGTATCGTAAGGTGGAACACTCCTTGTTATACGTTTGGCAAAATGGAATGGCAGATGGAAGTGTATATGAGAACAGAACGTACGAGTCGTACAGGCGAGCCACCTGGTGACATCCCATGCAGGGGACTGTGGAGAATAAATGGTTCATACTGACGGCGCCGCTCACGAGCAGGAACACTGAAACACTGGCGAGGTTTGTTTAGCACTTGGAAACTTGTCCGGGGACGAGGCAAGGACAGGGACGATGAAAGATATCCTGTTTCTGCCTCCCTCTCTCTCTCTCTCTGTCTCTCTCCACGCTCCGGTCTCTTGTCTTCATTGGGTACAGCGACCGAGATCCAAAGAGATCGGCCCTAAGAGAAAGAACTTGCATTGGATTCATCGCGGGGCTCTGCAATAACCGGGGCCATAGCTTGTGCGCCTATGGCCGTCTCTTAAATGCCTGTAACGAAGCCACCTGCAGACAGCAACCGACCAAGGTACGGAGCAGCGTTGAGACGAGATAGCAACACCTGTGAAAGAAATCGCTGTGCAAGTATTGTTTTAGGTGTACTGCGCGTGGTCTGCCTTAAATGCTCTATATAGGCGCTACACAAACAATGCAGTGTGATTAATGCGACACACGCGAGTATTGAATTCTGTGGTAAAGACGAGTGTTTACGCACTCTATACATAGAGGAGTACAAAGGGAGTAAGCTGTGCTCCAGCACCCTCCATTTTATAAAACGGAATGCACTAGAGGACAAGTCATTCCTTTTTTTATTCCCATATAGGCATATTCGTGTTTTAGAGTGTAGGTTCATTGTGCGTTTTCTTTTTTTCTGGGAAAGGGGGGGGGGGGGGGGGGGGTTGGAGGGTTTTCCCGCTAGCCCGTGGAGGGCTGTTCAGAGAGACGCTTTCAGAGGGACGCGACGCTGTTCTCTCGCGTGCAACCAAAGTTTCGGTGCGCTCGCTTGAAGACAGTATGATCGGACACGCAGGGTACATAGCTAATTGAGCGCGACTTTCTTTGTAGAGAGCTTAACACCTACCCTGAATCACTAATGCCTGTCGTGAATTGCGTCCAATAGCAAGGGAAAGCAGAAGTTTTAGGTCGGGGGAGAGCACTACTGATTGCCGTATTTTACTTAGTCACGCGGCCATCACGAAGTTTTTTGGCGGGGGTTTGGCGAAGTTCTCTCTTGACATCGGCTGTAAAATAGATTTCAGAAACATATTGTGCCGGCAAAAACCAGAGAAAACACGAACTCTTACGTGTGCGCTCTACCTATTGACCAGGCATGCTTGAATCGTCAGTTCCTTTTCTACTCCGCAAAGTTCAAGATCACGCACTCGTGTGCTTGAAGCGTCATACCGAGAGGCAGAGAATTCACAGTGAGAAAACTCAGCGCACTGAAAATTCTTGTTTTAAATGCGCAGCTCTGTTCAGTGTTTGTACCAAAAATAAAAGTAACTTCAACCTTAAAGTGAAGATCGGGCCCAATAGTCAAGTTTACAGTACCCTCAAGTGCGCAGGTATTATAGATAGGGGCGTGGTTAAAAACGCCAAAAATTCAAGTAAAACCCACAACAAACAAGCCTCAGGGAATATAAATCCGAGTTCCCAGTAAGTAACTGAAGAAACCGCAGTTACTAAATTTCATAAAGAAGAAATGAGAAGAAGAACAATTTTTGAAACATAAGACAGGTCATAAAAAGAAAGAACAGGCTCGTATAGATGATATGGAGTGGAAAAGACAAAATAAATCACTGCTGGAAAAGAAACTGTCTAAAACCGTACAACACACAGGGCGTACTCAATAAAGAATGGAAAGAGCGGAGGGCTGATCGCTTATGTCAGAATGGCCCAGAAAATAAACGACGAAACAGGAGCCCTAAAGATCATCGAGAGAGAACATTCGTAATGCAGAACATTGTCATTGACGGACGCAATAAAAGCATCGGCAGGTGGTTTCAATCTTCGGACGTGTGTGCTAGCAGTCAACAGAAAAGCGTGTTCGTGGCACAACGAAAGCATTCAGATGTGGGCAACTCATACTTAAAATACTTGATAAAAATTTGCCAGTCCGCAATGAAAATTAACTCGTGAAAAGCACCACTTGTGAAACGTGCCGGTTTGAAGTCTTTTAGACTGTCCCCCTCAATTTGACATTGTACGCGTGCTGTAATACTATAAGGACACGCCTCTTGTTGCACGGTAGGAAGCAATGTAAGAGTGGCAACTAAGCTTGCAATCAAGAAACAAACCTGTTTATTTTTACTTTGTGCATCACTTTCGATTCTCGAACGGCTTTAAACGTACCATGCTCCTAAGCAACTACTTCTCAGACGAAACCAAAAGTAAGCTTCCCACTCGAATCTGGAAAGCCATATCATTTACTGCCTGCTAACTGAGTGTCCCATTTTGCATTGCTTCGACCTGAACGGGCGATATTCCGTATGTTCGACCTGTGCAGCGACGGGCCGCACCTTCTTTTTTGACTATGACCTCGTGAATTCGCTTTCGCTTCTTTTCTTACTAGTAAGCCTGCCTACAGGAAGGTGGCTTTTTATTTACTTGACACTACGAATGGCACGCGTGCTAATTGCGTCCTGGCATAATATAGAAATGGACTGGCTTTATGGCAACATGTTTTCTCAGTATGGCTGCGATATGACGCATCCGTCATGAAAGTAGTGTAAAAAAGCGCCGCAGAAATGGGCAGAAAAATATTTATTCTGCGCGGCCCAGTTGAGGACTCAGAGTTACAATTCTCGGTCGGAAAGTAACAATTTAGGGTAGATCGTTATGACTAGTGAAATAATTATGTCCTTCGGCGCGTGCCTATATGTGCTGCAACGATAAGGAAGCTTTGTCGAAATATTCGCGCCGCGCAAAGCACAAATTCTGGTTGTAGAGATTATCCGATTAGCCTATTCATCACATTAGATGCTCACAGACTCAGCAAGGAACTTCTAAATAATGATGTACCTCTAATGATGGCGTCTAATATCCAACTGAGAAGGGAAATGGAAGCTGCTGCTCTTTAGACGACGCTCGACCAGGCAGCGCTCACCTGAAAGGCATTTAGACGTTAACAAGACAGTCTACTGCTTTTGGTCTGGACGCCCATCTGAGTGTGTTTTCTCCGCCTTTTTAATCCATCTCGAGAAGGATCAAAGCCAAACCTGCGACAGCGCACATTAGCCTGTACTGAATGGAAGAACCTGAGAGCGATAGAAGCCTTTATACAGAATCTCTAAAGCTCTGCAGCACTAAGGAAGCTACAGCTGGCGTCAGCTGGTCAGTGAACGACTACACGAAACCGTTAAACGCGTCAGAATGCTCCGTGATTGGCCACCGTCTTCGATACCGCGTGATTGACTGTTTTTACTGGCGGCGAGTGCATCGGCCTCAACCCAGCATTAGGCGTCCCACATAGCCTGAGTCGCTTTGGGACGTTAAACACCATAAAAGCAAACTAAACCTCGCCCACTGTCATATGAGAACAGGTTTACACAAATCCGCTCTCGGTTAAATGATGCCAGGCGCGCCCTCCACAGTGCTGCGGGGAATTAGTGGAACGAAGTAAGCATGCGTGCCCCCAGCTGCCACGTGTCGAACCTTGAGTGGTCGGTGACCCGGGCTTTGACCTACCGTTGCTCCTTTCAGGTACGCCTCAGAGCCTCGTGGATGACAGAGAAAAAAAGAGAAACGGCAAGCGTATTAAGACGGCGAGTCCTAGCGCACGCACGTCGCCTCATCGTGCGATGAGTCTCTAAGCAGGCTTCGCTCTTCTGCGCAAGCATATCCCATCAGCATTACGCAAGTACTGAGTGGCATTAAGAGGATGATAATGTGTCACGTTCGTGGCATTTTTACATGAATGCTTCATTTATTGCCTAGACGGAAGCCAACGACATCTTGATAGCAAAGGGCATCAAAGCTGCAATGGATACATACCGTGCATTTTGCCCACAGCACATTCAAGACTAAATATCAGAACGCTCCTTCGCTTGTGCGGTTTCTTTACCTAAATTGAGCAGCCCCCAGGGCTCTTTTACCTCAAGGAAGCATTGAAGAGAGTCATCTAATTTTTGAACAGCCCTTAGCCTCTAGTATCGGGTAATGAAGCCCTCAATGCTAAGAGGAGCGCCTTCTGCGCGTCAGGTGTCCACAATGTGCCGTTAACAATATAAATGTATTTTTTAATATATTTGTTTATATATAGATAAAAAAACAGCAAGCTCACATCAATAACTTTCTATTTGTTTGCAGGTAGGCGCCCTTCTATCCTTTTTGCATTTTAGACGTTTTTGTTTCAACACTCTAGGTGGCTTGGCAGGAAAACCTACTTGATATGGCAACGTCCCATTGTTTACAGCATAGAGATTCTAAATACTGCCTAAAAAAATAAAAACTGGCGGCACTGCCTTTGCAAGTTTCTTAAAAAGCACTTGATCCGCCACAGGTATGCTTGGAAGACTAGGTTTTTTTTACTTGGCTTGGCGTAACTACGACTGCAGAAATATAAATTTTAGAGAAAAAATGTAAAAACTAACCGTTGTTTTACAATAAAAATGCCCCCCGCCGCGGTGGCTCAGTGGTTACGGTGCTTGGCTGCTGACCCTAGAGACACGTATTCCATCACGGCCGCAGCGGTCAAATTTCGGTGGAGGCGAAATTATAGAGGCCCGGTGCACGTTAAAGAACCCCGGGTGGTCGAAATTTCCGAAGCCCTTCACTACAGCGTCCCTCATAGCCTGAGTCGCTGTGGGGCGTTAAACCCCGATATACCAATAAACCAACAATAAAAATGTTTTACAGTAAAATCTCCTTACCGTAAACTGCTTACTCAAGCTCTTCTCTGGACGATGGGTAGGGGGTCTGGTCGTTCAGGTTTTTGCGAGGGCGGTTTTCTCTAGAGTATTCAACGAGTGTAACGCCTAAGCGACTATACAAGAATCTTAGTGAACAATTGTTCTCAGTGCCATTGTACACAACCTAATACTGTGAAGAAGATGACTGTTGCACCTGGCGTCAAAACATTTTTTTTTAAATTACACACAGGAACTCTACCAGCAAAAACATGGCTAGAGGAAAAGTTCCTTTTTTTTCCTTAGGACTCAAACTCGCTTGTGTAGAAAACCAGAGACAATAGAGCAAGTGTTACTGGATTGTTGGGATGTGGTGTTCTACGGGGTAGTTTTGCAAATAATCCTAAAAAGTCCTACCATTGACACCGTGTGGAATCCGGTACCTGACCACTGAAATTTATGTTGTGCAGTATTACTAAATTATGTTACTGGGCCTTCGCAGCATTTCAAAGAGTAGGATGGCTGTTAAACATTGCGATTTTGATGCGCGATCGGTACCTGATTATTTTGTGGAACATAAGTATAAATTAAGAGAAAGCCTGAAGCAGCAGGACTATGGGACCTTGGGACGCTGACATGTCCTACGAGTTCATGCATAATAAAGCTTGCATATCGAAAACAGAGATAAAGTCGACACTTGCATGTACATGTTGTGAGCTGTGCAATAGCCTCTGTACAACGCATACAGATGCACATGTATAGAGTTCAACAGTGTGCAAGGAATGTTCGCGCAGTAATGGAGCAGATAGCTATACGAATTCCTTTTCTTGAGAAGTGTCATGAATGAGGGAAACGTGTTCGCCCGCTTGGAGTGGCTTATTGGGACGGCTGTGCCTGCTATGCGCCCAACATTGCACAGATGTAACGTGAGTGGGCCTTTCTTAAACCAGAATTGTGTCGCTAGGGCACAATATAGAGGCATAGGCAATAGTACACTATACTTCATGAAAAGAGGAAAGTGGAGCAAGAAGTTCGCTCTGAATATGTGAGCCTTCAGTAAAACATTGTCTGAAAGAGTACTTATTAGGGATAAACATATTAAAGTAAAAGTGACACTCATTAAAAGTTGGGGTGTTTATAGAAGGCCTTCAACTCGGTATGTTACGTATCCGTTGAGGTCGTACTGAAAATTTAAGCCAGATGTAAGCTACGCTGCAGAAGAGACGCTGGTTGTTCCTTGGTGTTCATTCATTCGAAACGGACGCTTGAAGCAAAAATTCTTCACTCATTACCATTTATAAGCGACGACACACGCATCAATAATGGGAAGAGAAGAAAAACTAATGGAGACTTCGGACAATGTTTACGCGCGCTTCGTCCATGCTAAGAATAGCAACGTTCCAGCAAGGCAGCCGGCGCGTGAAACTAGTTATTAATGGAACTGCTTTCTGCGAAGCTTTCATCTTTAGTGCTAGTATTCACCATCGCAGTCCGAGTTTATGTCGGCATTAGAGGCAAATATGTAAAAATTAAAGAAAAGGTGACGCGAACGCAAACGATCAGCTGTGTGGAGCAACCGTGAAAGAGAATGCACGCTCAGTTGGTTCAGCCATACACATGCACCATAAATCATCATTTCACAGGGGCGAACAGGAATACGTGAAAGCGCTTGCAATTACAGCACGCTATAACATGGACGCTCATTATCGCCTGGGCAGCTGTTTTATTCCTTGAAATACTTCTGTTTGAGGTTTCTGTCTCTGTTTGCCACGTACCTGTGTGCTGAGAGCTGTGGCTTCCAATTGTCTCAGGTCACGCCACGTTACCTGCATGCAAGACCACCATGGACCGAATGGACTGACTACGCAAGCTTGACACTCCATTCGACCAAAGTGAAGTTGCTGTTAGAGTCCGCCCTTCAGTCGAAAAAAAGCCCACCTTGTTCAAAAATGTGAGATACTTCGTACAGGCAAACGACTTATGCGCAACAGATAGCCTGAGTGGCGAGTTGTTAACATAGATGGCAACCGAATCAACACACGGTGATACCGGCGCACTTCTGTGCGCACCACTCAAGCACCTGTTAACAACACCAGAACGGTGGTGTTTCAACGGTTGCTCACTTACTGCGGGTAGAGCGTACGATGCAGCAGCACTCCGCACATGGGTCATCCATTGCAATGACCTCAGAAAATATTCAGTGAATGAAACGGTGCCTCCTTCTCCGCTGTTGCGCGGCTGTCTTTGAGGTGATGCACTGCCTTCTCGTCCCGCTCAGCAAAGTCCCGTTCGCGCAATCTTCGGTGACATGGAACCCAGCGACGGTCCGCAGCAGGCTTTAGCAGTGCATATTTGCGCGTGGTTTGCTTGTCTCGTACGGTAGCCTATTAGCGTTAGGTTATTTGCAACTACTACTAGCTTAGTAATCTGGCTAACATCAGTTTTTTCTTACGCATTGAACATGGCTAATATAATGTCCGGAAATTACGCTGATCAGACGCTGCGGTTTAGGTGGGAAAAGCTTTATCATCTAGGCGATTCATACACATTTTTCTCTCTCTCTACCTTTTTTGATTCAAGCACCTATAAATCCAACTTTTCGAGCGAGATCATTCGATAATAAACAGTTATCGTCCGTAACCAACAAGGATTCTGCTGTGTTGTGTCCTAATTTAATGAGTCCCGTGAAATAAGCTGCAATTATGGAACATCGTTACCAACTCGCACAACCAGTTGCGTGTCGATGCGCATGCCGTTTTCATTTCTGGCTCAAAGTTATTTGTGTTTGTGTGTGTGTTTAGCAATAAAAATTATTTAGCGGCTTGGAAAATAAAACTATGGGCGTGACAACAGAAGGATCTGCGCAGTTAGTAAGAATACTTACTTCGTACGTACAGCTTAGCTTA
Source organism: Amblyomma mixtum (assembly GCF_055824585.1). Classification (NCBI taxonomy): domain Eukaryota; kingdom Metazoa; phylum Arthropoda; class Arachnida; order Ixodida; family Ixodidae; genus Amblyomma; species Amblyomma mixtum. Next base: position 177,391,817 of record NC_143014.1, read on the forward strand.
AGTACTGTCGTGGCTGATGAAAATAATTGTTTCCGGCTCACTACTTTGCTAGCTTCCACCTCCTCTCCTCGCCGCTGCGATGCCGGCAGTTTTCTTTTGTTATGAATGCGGTCGTTATAAATACCCATGCGCACGTTATATTTTCAGAATTACTAACCGGCGAAAACTAGGTGTTTTGTAGTCAACCAGGTTCCTTTCGTGTGGCTTTGTCCAAAAACCGCACAAGTAAAAAACAATAACAGGTGCCTTCTATGGGACATTGTAGAAAAATAGTACAAACAGTACAAAAATATTGTACTGTTTCTGAAAGAATTTTTCTTGCTTTTCAGAGCACAGGCTAACGAGTACTTCACGCTGCCAACCGAAACAGCTTGTGTTCCTGTTAGCGAACGATTTTTACAAAACTCAAACGTTCATGCCCCCCCCCCCCCCCCCCCCCCCCCCCCCCCTCGAGCTACCTTCATTCGCTATGAATAAAATCATAATATGAAAATTCTAGTATACAACTCAGCTAATGCGACCTCTATTCATGATTACCAGCAAGAACTACTACTCAAACATGCCGGTTGCTACCTCACTGGTTAGACACTGAGAGACAAACAAAATATGTGGTCGGAAAATCACAGCTAGAGAAAAGTCCCCATGCTGCATGCGTAAGCTTTCGCATTGCACACAAGAAACGTTTCGCAAAAAGAATTGCTCCCAACACGCCATTCAAAAATATATTTGTGCAGTATTGCATGACAGGCCGACGTGCAGATTATTTATAACTGAAGTTCTATGATTAACGCGCGTAACGTGTTTGCGCCATGTAGCAGCTTCTCGGCATAATTTCCTCAACGTCTCTCCAACTCAAATGAACGCCATTAATTACACTTTTTTTCTCGTATCTCTGGCAAAACAAACTGTAAACATTAGTTTCGATTCACGCTAACCGCGTTATATTCCTAAGTCCGCTCACGCCACCACAAATTATTGCAGACTGCGTCCGCGTTGATTAAAGATCGTATAGCAAACGTTACGAAGATTAAAAAAAATTACTGAACATATTTGTGATTGATTTTTACAGCGGCAGAAGAGATCGATTCTTTTCCCTGCGAGAGTAATACACATCATGCGGCCAACAGTGCAGAAGCAGCGACTCGGACATTTATGTTTATTCAAGAGCGCTGCGAAGCAGACAAACGGAGCACTGTGCTGTGTCGGCTGCGTGGCGTGTGTGGATCGAAAGCAAATTAGAATGAGGCCTCAGACTTCGCGGCGCAAATAACAGAGCTGTTTTCTAGACTACTGTATGGTAGCAAATGCAAAAGGGTGTAATATTTTCTAAACTTCTTAATCCATGCAACCCGAATAAAGGGAGGTTTTGCACGTTTGCACGACGATGAGAAATTTTCCGAAGCATCCGGGCATAGGCTGTATTGTCTGGCGATTCAACCGGGTGGCCTCTACCCCTTTAGCAACACGATGACGTGTAACGGACAAGCATGCGTCAGGGACGAAGAACGAAAAAAAAAGCAAATAATTCAACGATGTTTACTATCGCGTAAAGAGAATAGAAGAAGGAGGAAAAAACAAGGGTTGCGGTCTTTTCCCCTGAGTGGTGCCCTCAGTCCAGGACCATATTTGCCCATATTTGTCTCTTACAAAAACAAAACACTGCTCGCTGGCACCTTCTGGAAATGTCGCTGTTGTCTAGCGAATTAATTTCTCTGGCACGTTAACTCGTCATGAACTGTGCCAAGGATGATCGAAGTTGACGACACGCAGCTCTGGTTATCATAAATACAATTCATGGCTAGCAGTCGTTTTTTCCGCTTTTAATTTGTTGCCCCCCCCCCCCCCCCCCCCCTCTTTCTAGTATGTCCCATGGCCTCCGCGGGTTTCAGAACAAGTGGGGACCGCATTTATGAAATGATTATTTGTTTCAACTTCACCGAGGCCTAAATAAACACGAGGAGTTCACGACTAGCAAAGCGTTCAGCACAGACAACAATGCATGACTCTAGATGCATCAAACGCTGAAGTCGGTGAACAGTATTTGGTGAACATGAGCTTCAGGTCTAAGGGACGGCATAGGTGTACAGCCCAAAGGGTGGTGAGGGAGTGGAGGTTGGCTAGGGGAATCCTGTGCTGTCCGTGTCCTTACAACTTAGAAAGTTAAAGGAGACTGATTTTTCTTTGCTTCTCGTACACACGTGCTTAGATATATTTCATTCAGGCACAGATGCTTCCGTAATAAAATCCACGGGCAGGGATATAACGTACTATGGGGCAAAGCTTAACAAATTCCAATTCAAGCGACCATGAGTGTCATATCAGGGCAAATAACGGATCAAGGTTAAGCTTGCCTCTCCAATTATTTTTTGACTACACTGAATTTAGATCTTGAACATCTGCCTTTAGCTCACTGTCTTGCTTTTAAAACCCCTATTCCTCCGACCATTTTCACTGACGCGTACCGGATGCGTTCAAATCAGTTTCGTTATCCCTGAACCCCAGGACTTCCGGGATGCTGTCTGCGCCTGCATCGACTTCTGGATGGTCACTATACTGCATTTTAACAAAATAAACTCAATTAAAGCTCTCAGATTTACCCCACACCGCACATAAATCGCCATCGTGGGCATATTTTTCTAGTGGGTGCGCATTCAAGGCAGCCTCATTTCATTTCGAAGAATGCGACACTGTCTCTACAATTCTCACAAAGCGATTTTTTCTTATAAATAGCCATCAGCTCTTCTACACAGGTCTATTATCGGCTCCTTTCTCGCAAAATTTATTCAGTTCGGAGCTTTTGCTTCTTTCTCCCTGCGTTTAATCAGGTTTATTGCAGCTTTTTGATTTCCTGCATACTTTCTGGCAATCTTCCACTTATTTTTCTCCACTGTGAACAAACATTCTTTCTGTACAATTATTTAAATACTGTAAACAACCAAATTTCGCGAGCTCCATATTTTCCAAGTTCTGCTAAAGACGCAATTTGCGAATATTTCGCGAGCACTAAACTTCTGGAAGCCTACCTGCCAGGCCTCTTCGTTCTATACTCTTTTCTGAGGTTTGCAAGCTTCTCACGCTGTAAAGGCAGGTACACACGTGGTACTGGCTCACGGAGTCCCACTATTCAGGAATGCACCTTAGCAAGAGCTCGGTTGTAAACGAAAAGAAAACTTGGTGATGGCTGTTTTTCCTTAAAGTGGACGTTTTAGCCACAATGTAGACATCCTTTTTCTTCGCAAGCTTACGTAATTTACGCGGCGGATATAAAGCCTCATCCCCAGAAGCCGGCAAAAGCTGTGATGATTTTGTGCTTCTCGCTGAATTCCAGATGTTTGAGAAAAAGGAGAGGCGGTCGAAGTAAAAAAAAAAACGCCCACGAACAAACAAACTTGGAGTTACACGGCTGGCATCGGCCGCTATCGCATCTCCCACGGAGCCAGCCATCCTGCGTCCGCACGCTACGGATACCATAAGCAAAATGAGGCCACGCAGGCACGTTCGCACGGTTTGGCTAAAGTGTGGCTTTATTTCAGTAAAACGGAGAGTTGAGCGAGTTGGTACATACTTAAAGAAAACAGCGCAGCAATAGGGACACGAGAGAAGACGGGACAGGCGCTGACTAGCAACTGAAGGTTCGTTGAAAAGGAACACAAAAAATATACTCTCTTAACAACCAGCAGCACGCATGATCTACACCAACTACACTGATGAGATGTCTACTTCAGTCATGGTGATGAAGATACAATATTTCAGAGTCATGAACGAGGACGGATGGGGTGCTTACGCATGTGTCGTGCGCTTCATACTCACAAAACCCGCGACACATGCGTAATCACCCCATCCATTCTCGTTCATGACTCTGAACTATTGTATATTGACCACCATGACTGAATTTGACATCTTATCACTGTAGTCGGTGTAGACCATGCGTGCTCCTGGTTGTTAAGAGAGTATATTTTCGTGTTCATTTCCAATAAACCTTGAGTTGTTAGTCAGCGCCTGCCCAGTCTTCTCTCTTGTCCCTGTTGCTGCGCTGCTTTCTTCAAAAAACTTAATTTGTGTGTCGTGTGGTACCTCTAGTAATATGGGAAAAGGGTACGTGTCTGCGGGAGTGAGAGGAACCGCAAGAAGGACTCATTCACACTATCGCGTCATACGCTTAAAGGCGGAACATATGTGTCGCCCAAAATTTTGTGTTCGCACTCGTCTTTTCGCTGTCTTCCCTGCGCTATGCAAGCACAACAACCCCCATCCAAAATTTTAGTAAACTCTCTGATAGTCCAGTACATACCGTTACGGCGAATACACAGCTTTACACACAGGCTTTCTATTATCTTCGCAAGATCTGATTACCAACGAGTCTGTCGTAGCAAGGTATCCGTATCACTCGGCCGACGTCACTGGCCATTGTACATATTATTCTAGGGAACCCTTGGACCTTAGGTATTCTGGTAACGAAGACGGAAATGAAACGGCGCGGAGAGCCTTGCACAAATGGAATGAGAATCAGAAGTATTATTCACAAAATATTGTCCAGCATTAATAGGGAATATGTACTGTCGGGAAGAATACTTCTATTCAAAACGAGATCTCGGCAGACACGCTCAGAAAACGAAAATTACTTCGGTCAACTCAAAATAGGAAATGCTTGTTCCTCCCAAAATGGAATATGCTTCATTAATATGGAATCCCCATCAAACGTATATAATCAATAAATTAGAATCACTTTAAAACAAAGCTGCCCGGTTCATCACAACAAACTCTGCACGAACACCTAGTGGCACGGGAATACAAGATCGCTCAGTTTAAGCTCTTCGAAAAAACGAAGGCAGTTTGCTCTTTTGTCATGTTTCTATCGGTATTATCACGCACCGTCGTCGTTCTCCGCCGCTCATATCAAGCCTTCTCACCGCATTTTTCCGCGCCTTGACCACAACTTCAAAGTCCAGCCCAAATTTGCTCGTATTAATCTTGCATCGCTATTCACCGCTATTTCTGGCTATTTATCACTGGAACAAACTTCCCGAAAACAGAGCATCAGGTAATAGCCACGATGAATTTGTTCGCAAACTGAAGTCTATATTTTTAACTGTGAAACATTTACCGCACTGCGTGTTTTTTCTATTATTCATGTGTATCGTTCTTTTTTTATTCATGTCTTGTAATCAATGTAGTGCCCCCTGAGGCCTTTAGGGCATCGCGAAGGCAGCGAATGAAAGGGGTAAGAAGGTATTGCAGCAATAGTTTTAAAGCTCCCGTTGAGAAAAACTCGTCTCGTCGGCGTTCGGCGCTGTCACGAAACTCGAGATTGGTCGAAAAACTTTGACGTCACACGTGGAGCAGGGGAATTGAAAAGTAATTGAAACAATAGATAGGTTCTGATTACATGGTCGCAAGATGGCTCGAAAGTTATTACGACATGTAAGTATATAAAGTAAATTAATTGCGCTGAAAAAAAAATTGGGCTAATTAGTGGGGAATCGAGACCCTTACATCGGATTGTGAGTCGTGCACACGATAACAGGCCAGGCAGGCACGTTCGTACGGATTGGTTTAAGCGTGGTTTTATATGCATGTCGTGTGATCTTTCACACAATCTGGTAGCTTGCGTTGATTTTGAGAGGCACTGACTAAGGGAGTAGGGATTAAGCGAGTAGCAAAGTGCCTGTCGGTGAGGGTTGGGTGCGCATAAACGACTGTATGCTTGCGTCACGTGACATTGGTGTGTCTCGTGATCTTGTAGCATTAGTAAAGGTTGGTGGATTGGTTTATGGAGTTTAACGTCTCAAATATACTTAGGCTATGAGGGACGCCGTAGGGAATGGCTCCAGAAATTTCGACCACCTGGGGTTCTTTAACGTGCACTGACATCGCACAGTACACGGGCCTCTAGAATTTCGCCTCCATCGAAATTCGACCATCACTGCCGGGATCGAACCCGCATCTTTCGAGTGAGCAGCTGAGCACCATAATCACTAAGCCATCGTGGCAGCTTTATTAGTAAATGTGATCGTCCAATATTCTAATGAGATCAAGTGGAATCGCTGACGGGACCCATTAAAGCTATCATGTCATGAATCCTTAAAAGCGAAGCTTAAATGCCCCCCCCCCCCCCCCCCCCCCATTTTTTTAGTTGTGGACAAACTTGGTATTGATTAATAGTTTCTACTTTGGGATGACTCGAAGAACACGCGCGTGCCGGCTATACGGACTGTACAATCTGGTGTATAGTGGTCAAAGATAGAGCTGCACGAACTACGATGATTTCACTAAATGCGAAGGGCATTATGAATGAAAGTTGAGAAATTCTAGCGCCCAAACAGACAGACTTCCCTCGAAGTGTCCTCGTTCAAATCATTGGTATTAAAACCGGTTGCCTGGAATGTCCGCTTCTTTCTTATAACAAGCACATAGTTGCCGTGATCGAAACCAGTCTACATCTTTATCTCGGCGTTCGTAACGGCTCAATTATTCCTCCTACCTACAAAATCTACAGGCGTGATCATTGGACTCGTGGTGAAGGTGTTGGGGCCATTATGAAATCCCGAGTGGTTGCAACTGGTTTAGACCAGATCCCTTACCACAAGAGCTTAGCTTTTCATAATTCACTATGGGGCACATCCTACTTGCTTTGTTCTGTTTATCGTCCAGTCGACTCCGCTGATTCATACCTTCCACCCCTGTATGATCATACTGACACGTTTTAGTGACGGCAGTCCAGTGGTGAGGAAGACAGCAACAAAACTTGCAAACGAAGCTCGGTATTTGGGCTGATTTGCGCCCGCAAAAGAACTGAATCACTCAGCGGCGGTGTAAGCAATAAACGTGCTCGTCAGTTGTCGAGCTACGAATGCCAGCCGCTCGCGACATCGCTCAATTTAAAGTCGGCAAGGAAACTTCGAGATAACAGGTCAAGATCATCTACAGTAATCTGGAAACTCGTAGATGCAGCTCTGCATGGCTGGGATCAATCGAGATTAGTCAGGTCGCTTCTTGCGTCACGAACAAAAATGATAACACCCCTTTCCTGCGGCTTTGAGCGCGAACGAACGGCCACTACAGTGATACGCGGCAATATGTTGGCTAAGCGTAAATGTAATATCATGATAACAGGTGGTTTAAATTTGGCCGGTATGGATTGGAATTATTCGGCGTATGGATAATGTGAATCTAACAGTCTGGCTTTGGAAATTGTGGTAGCTAGCTTTGAGCGCGAATTTCTGATGAGAGACGAGGCCTTGTCAGGCTTCAGGACTTTTGCCTTGTCTTCGAATTTCATATGAAATAGAAAAAATAAAGTAAAAGTGAACTGGATCAAATCGAGAATGCACCTGTGAGTGTTCTCTTCTAGGCTTATTTTTTGTTAGTGAAATTTTTTCAAAGTCTTTTTGAATGTTTGAACGCGGTATTTCGGCCCACCTCTTTTTGTTGCTTAGTTGGTCTCTTAAGTGTTCGGTACTATACTACAGCAGAAGACGCCGTAATTATTCATTACCTAGACACTGCATTACTTAACAGTGGCAATGAGGGTGTTCACGTTTTGGGGAATAAGTTATAAGAAAGAATACTGTCTCCCATTGCCAGTTTTATCACTCTGAGGGTGTATTAGGTGAGCATGTGTGTTAGGCCCCTTGCCCAGCCTTGCCGTTGGCAGCAGCTCACTGTAATGAATTTTTTTTTTGCCTGCCGCTAAGACATTGATCTTCGAACAAGCTTTACGATCATTGTGTTAGGCCACTAGAAGTGTCTGTACCATACCATTAGCACAGTTTACTTAATTTGTTTTGCCACATTTTGCTTTACTTTTACAGTTTCCTGCACCCTTCTCCTTTTGCTTTTCTTTTTTTCCCTTTAACTCCGCCTTCTACGCAAGAGTAGCATTTCAGCGGTTTTAAACAGAACTTTCTTACTCGCTCCCTCCTACAAAGTAAGATGAAAAAATGGTGACCACGTCCCAAGTTTCCATCTTCAGTCTCAAGTCAGCAGAACATAGATTAAGACATACCAGCCTGACTTTTCATGTTCCGGCCACTGACACCACAGCCACTGAGGTTGTCTCAAACGCTTACTCCACATGACAACAAAAATTTTCTCGAGGCGCAGCATACGTGCACTTGCTTTTCAGTAGGGCCCCCGACCAGTGGGCCGTGGCCACTGATACGCAGAGAGCGGTAATTGCTGCAAGGAAGGCTGCCGAAAAATGCACTTCCGCAACTCCAGAGCGAGAGCAGCGCACTATTCTACCGCCTCGCTTCGCGCGAGCTTAGCCCGCTGCGATTCGGAAAAGCTTCCCCGCTAGCGTTGCAAGCGAGGAGAAGTTTTGCAGATGAGCAGGTAAAACTACACCGGAGAGCTGCTGCGCAGCGAAAGACCGCCCCCCCCCCCCCCCCCCCCCCCTCCCACCGATCCTCTCTTTCACCCTCAAGCTTTCACCGCAATTGTGAAAGTATACTTTCCGCTGACACGCGCGTGGGAACAAACGTGCACTGCAGTATAGCGAGCGTGGTTTGTAGAACTCCGGAAAACCAACACTTTTCTGAATTTTCTTTCCCAACTTGCTGCCTACTCTCACATGCCCGTGGACCACACGTAAGCACGAGGGAAAGAGCTTGCTGCTTGCGGGCTCAAATGGTAGAGCATATGGCGTCCGTGCACTTGGGCAGATTTCTATCATTCAAGTTCCGGTTTTGATGAACTCCTCCAGTCAGTTGTTCCTGTTCATTTGTCATATAACGCTACGAGAGCAGCGTACCCTAAGGAAGGCGGGCAATTTTCATACTCGAATTTCGAGCGCTCATGTAAGACAAGAATGTTTGGTATCAATAGTTAGCGACAATCACTTGTCAGTTTGCGGTTTTCTTCAGTTTCAAAAATTGCTTAAAGATGAAGTAAAAGTGTTTGCAGTAACTACAGTAAAGAAAAAAATAAATGATATTTCACTTTTTGGTATTAAACTTTTTATTACACTACAGATTGCGCACGAATTTTGTTCGATGGCAATATCGGACTTTTGACGCAATAGCAACCAATGTTAACGATCATATTGACCGGCAATTTGTTCCCAAAGCAAATTTATTTAAGAAGTGCCTTCTGCACTGCGTGAAGGCTTCGAAGATTGTCTTTTTTTTTTGTTACAAAATGAGGCAACAATTTTAAGAATGCCTTTCACAATAACCTAATGCATCAGTACCTATGGAAACCTTTTCCGGGTGTCATTTCTTGACTCTGCCGATGTCTGCAGTCCAGGAAGTTGTCATTGAACGCTCAGTTCATGTTTTTCCGCTTTTGCAGCATCTTCTGCACTTTCTGCTCGGCGCTGCTAGCTTTTCCGTCCTTCGGACGATGCGAGATGCTTATTCAAATAAATTAAATCGGAACAGACTCAGTAGACCGCCTTGGCCACTCCACAAGATCCACCCTCCCCTTGTTCATCCAGGTTTTTCACAAGCTATTAGAGTGATGATGATGATGATGATGGATTTTTACGGCGCAAGGGCAACTGTGGCCAAAGAGCGCCATGGCACAAGGTTTCTTCGTTTTTACTCATGGTGGGGTCAAGGACTCCTTTCCCAAGCATTTCACCCCAAAGAAGCCGAGCACCAGGCAGGGGAAAGCTTGCACCCATTGTATCACCGGTTGGTACCCGGCGGCACTGGGTTCGAACCCCGCACCTCTCTCGCATGCGAGCCGGATGCTCAAACGACTAGGCCACTGCTGCGGTCAAGCTAGAAGAGTGTTTCGGGTAATAATTCTGTTCAAACATATATGCAAACCCCAGATTCTTGCGTGCATATGGAAGCATAACCTTTTCAAGGATGCCCTGATCAACCTTTTCGCTCATGGCACTTGAAATTCATTCAGTCAAGGAGACAAACTTCACGAGCTCAGAATCAGCACCGCGCCAGTGCATTCCCACCTCTGTAGTTTCCAGTGAAAGTTTATAACAAGATCCAAATAAATTGCTTTTGGGGAGACGCATCCAACGAATCCCATCATTACCCCACGACATGAAATTCTTTTCGGGCATATAATGAAATCACTTTTTTTCCATTCGTGACCTACCCTCACAAAATGTTCCTTTATCTTCATCATCCTCAAAGCCTAGTTCTTTCACAAGTGTGCGGGGTTTGAGCTGGGCTAATGTCGTTTAGTTCACAGCACATTGTGCATGATGTCTCATGGTCCTTGGAGTTACTGCAGAGCCTGATAACAGAGCGAAATCTTCGGAAATGTCGATAACAGTCAGTCCAGAGTTTTTTAGCTTGCGCGAACATTGTATTTCTCGACAACTTGGTTAGTCGTTCTCACGTGTCTCCTGTGAAGATTGAAATCCTAAATCTCCTCTGATGCAATATCTCTTCAAAATTTGTGAAGGCGTGGGCTGCGCTACTCTGAAGTCCAGTGGAAGTTGATGGTGTTTCATACCATAGTTGCGGCCGTGGATAATTGTCATTTGAGCAGTCCTGATCACGATCGTTATGTTAACCTCACAATCCATCCACTGCTTATAAAAAATTGGCACTGTTTTAGCTCTGCTTAACCCTGGAGGATTGCGAATGCAACGAGGAGAGAGAGAGAGAGGCGATGGAGAGCGCGCGGCAGCGGCCCCGGCACGCTAGCTATGCGCCGCTACTGCGCATGCGCAACTGGCGAGCGCGGCGGCGGCAGCTATGAGTCACCCGCACAGCGACGGTGGCGGCGCGCCAGCTGTACGCCGTGTGACGTGATTGCTCCTCGCGCATGCGCAGTATGTCTTTTCCTCAGCTCCGGGAAATGGCTCGGCGACTCGCATAGTGTTGCTTTCGCAACAAAAATTTCCAGTAATAGATGTAATTGCAGAATATGTCTCCTGAAACTGACCGCAAAATAATCATAATTGAAATCAGACGGGAAATGCACGCAGTGGAAAGCGCTCATGCAAAGATACAAATGAAAAACAATTTGAAGGAAAAAACTCACGCCCCCAACAACTGCTGACGGAAGAGGAGCGCATAATTGTATCATTTTATATTCAGAAATAGCAAAAAGGGGTTTATACCCGAGATATTTTGTATTTGTGAGAAAATTTTTCAAATGTCTATGTTTTTGTTCACTGTACTGCAGGATCTTCCTGCGAGTGTTTTGATGCTCAGCGCACGCACGCCCGCACACACACACACACACACACACACACACGCGCGCGCGCGCGCACGCACACGCACGCGCACACGCACGCGCACACGCACGCGCACACGCACGCACACACGCACGCACACACACACGCACGCGCACACACACACGCGCACACACACACGCGCACACGCACGCGCACACACACACACACACAGCTTCTGCACAGGAAAAACAATGACGGCTTGCATAAACGATCGTTCAGGGCATACTGACACAGCCATTTGCCCTCCCCCCCTCCCAGCTCTCCCAACATCTGTAAATGCCTCGAATGTTGAGCAAGCCTGAGGCGCCTTAATAGCACGGTTCTGTTTAATCCATTGCGACCGCCATTATTTTTCTTCTTCGCGTGGCCTTCACTTACAGCACTGCACAAGGTTGTCTTGAGGCCAGAGGTCAAAGTGCGGCTCTTCTGAGCCCGCGTACATTTTGACGTCCTCAAGGGAGCAGTGTTCTACGCACCTAGCGTGTTTTTCTTATAACGTGTGTTGTTTGTCGTCAGAAAGGAACGCAAGCACCGCAAGTATGCCTTGGTGCATGATAGCTGCCACCTGTTTTCTTTTTTTTTTTTTTGCGGCTTCCATCATGGTCTAAAGGCGCGTTCTGCAGCAAGCGTTTGAGAAGCACAGTATTTAGGGCTGTCAAAGCCAGTGTTCTATAGCAAAGACAAAAACTAGCCTTCGGTTAAGACCTATTCCCGTCCGCCGTAGAGGGCCGCCTAATCCACGCACAATATAAACACAGCGTGCGAGCTTGGTATTTAAGCAGTGCTTTCCTTTCTCGAGGCCGTTGACTGTGTGTGCACAACCACGCAAGGCTCCCGGGAGCAACAAACGTGTAACAATGGCGGACCTTGAAGCATTTGGGTCGGCTACAGGGCACTACCGTGCCTTGAAAAGACGCGACCGGTCGTCTGGTCATTAACCGCAGAACATGGCAAAAGCTATGACGTAGACACTGCATCCGCATACTTAATGTGTTCGTTTTTCTGCCAAGAAAAACAAACAAAATTGCAAACTTCTAACCAACCCTTAGGAAGCCGACGCAAAAGCGGTAGAAGTCAACCGATTACCGTAGGCAGGCATCCGTCTCGGAGCCTCTTTCTTTTTTTGAGAAGCGCTTCTTTGCCACTCCTCTACCGCCTCAGTCCCGTCATGCACCCTGCCACATGACTCTACGCAGCAAACCATAGAGCAGTGGAAGCTTACCATACGCTCCGACTGCTGCGCATCTGGCACACCGCCAACTCCTCGACTCTTCATGTCTGACGTCATACCTCCCTCTCATTGGCTGACTGTGGTGGGACGTCACGATCTCCACCGATCAATGCTGAATTAGTGTGACAACGCGCACGGCTTTTCCTCCGAACGTCAACTATAACGCTGTCGCGTCAGTAACGCGGCACAACAAACTTCAGCCGAAGTCCCGATTGGACGTATGCGATTAGACACGGGATGCCTTCAGAGTGCCTTGCGTAGCGTCTCTCCGCAGGACTTTTCAAATAATTCGCGCACAGCTGGTGTAAGCACAGTGACATGAAAGTTACACTTGAATTGTGGATTTAATCATGGGTGCAATGGAAGCTCGTCTGAAAAAAAATTTGGCAGTGGCTCAGCTCTGGTTAAGCCTGGATATACAAGCGAAAAGCTTCAGTTACGCTTGGTTTGAGAGGAGTTCCGCCCGGTTTTCTGGCCTTTCAGCCGTACGTTTAGCTTTGCGCTTTTCATTTCTTCGCTGCTTTTCGGCCAACTCCCAAGCTAGCACTTCTGGATGGGTAGATTTTCTACAGCCACGTCTGGGTGCTTCTCCTTCCATGGCGAGTACGAGCGCCGATTCTCTGACAAGAGCATTTATAGCCCAGTAGCGCGCGGCTGCATCGAAAGGTCAAACGGTGGCGAGGAGGAGTAGCGCGCGCAGCGGTAGCGGCGGCGCACATGCGCAGTAGCGCACGACTGCGGTGAGAGGTCAGGCGACCGATTCGGCGGCGACGGCTGCGGCCACCTGCGCCGCATGTGACGTCACTCGGTTTGGCGCATGCGCAGAACTGGCAAATCTGTGCACCGGCTCACGCGAAGCTCGGCTCCGACCCTCGTAGTGAAGCTTTTCGCTTCAAAAGGGCATAAATGGTAAAGAAGATAGTAAAAGTTTTTTGAACACTATTCAGTAAAATCAAAATTTTCGGCTGGAAAAAAATGATGCAGGACAAGAAACAGGTGTCGCATGAGCAAAGAGCAAATGCTCAAGTAGATCGAAGCGCCTGGAAGTAGTACCCAGACTACTACACATTCGAGAAAAATAGGTTGAACTATAACCCTAACAAGTTTCGGCGATAAAGTATAACCCCTTCACAAGGCTGCACTCAAGGGCGTCATTGGTGACCGACACCTTTTAACGAAACGCCGCCCTATACGGGCAGTGAAGGCCCTTAGTTGCTTTGCATCAAGCTGCTGAATTAGAGATTACTAAAATCCAGTAATCAAAATAGTGAAGTTTTCTTTATAAGGTCGTCTTGAGCCTTAAGAGCAGCGCAGCACTTCTATCGCAGTTTCTTACCAGATCACCATCCCGTAAAATTTCCTCCTCATAATCTCGTCAATTCGCAATTTTCCGTTAGTTTGCTGAGAAAACAGGCCGCAGTAAGAAGGACGCCAAGGCTTGTGCATTCTAAAAACTCCTCTCAGTTGAGACAAGGCCTATATAGGAAGATCCCTGTATTAGTGATAGCCTCGGGCAACACGCCGCTTTCTAGGTCAACTACCACGCGGTCGCTCCGTGCAGCACACACGCAAGCTTGCGGATGCTGCCCTTTTTGTTTTTTATTCGAGAAGTATGACTCAGGGCATAGGTTCAGAAAGGAAAGCAAGCGCGAAAGCTTGAACGAGAGCTTGTAAGAGTTGCAGAAATCGCAGAAAACGACACCGCCATTAGCGTGCTCGGCACAAATGGCATATAGAAACGATTCCATTTCACACAACCCTGCGGCCATAGAAGTTTTAACGCGAGTGTACCGCATGCTCTTTCGGCCATTCGCTTTTATCGCGAAAACTGCGCAGTTTCATCAAAGTCCGCGTGGAAATGAAGGGGCTGTGCGCGACACTCTGCCCTCTATTTTTTGTCTGAATAAAGCATTCTCGGAAGCACTCTTCGAGCTGTCTGTTTCTTTATCTTCTCTGTCCTGTTTTCGCGGCAGTTCTGTTGCAGTAACAAGTGGAGTCGCTCTACTGCACGCTGCTGCTTAACTCCGATGACTAAGAGCAAGCACAGTCATAGTAACATTTAGATATTAGAAACCAAACTCCTGTTTAATCAACATACAGAAAATCGGGTATTACGACGCTCGGCCAAGTAAGTGCACACAGCGCATAAGTCACAGCGTCCCGCGCGGCAAATGAGCCGCAGGCGCCAGTCGTCGCGGGCTCCACTGATCTTTTCAACGCCCTCTCAACTGTCGTCACGGCATCAAGGAGACCACGTTAACTTGTGTCCGCACCTGCCGTGGCGCCCACCCAGGCAGGAGTAACGCGATAAACGCCGCTCTCCAGCGCCGCCCGTATTTTGTTTCGTCGCCCAACGTCGGCACAGCTGGGGACACAAGCGGACCACCAACCGTCGCAGGTCAGTCTTGTGCCGCCCCACTGGACCCCCTGTCATTCGGCTCCTGCCGCGCAGCCCCAGCGGCGATAGCATCGTTTCCGCCGTTCAAAACGGCAGCGGAGTACGGGAAACAGACGGGCCCGGCTATCGCTCTTTTTATTTCTTAACCTAATTTCCGCTACCTTTCTAGGTTTTTGTTTCCCCTCTATAACTTGGAAGTCATTCGGAAGTTGCAATAGATGACAGGCCACGTCGAACGTGACAGCAAGGTGTGTTGCTTGCTGGCCGGCAAAGCGGGGCCTCGCTGTAGCCAGGGGCGCCAACTCAAGCCGAGGGTGTGCAGTGAGGAGGCACGGTATGAGGGCACCCAAGGTCTCAACCGTTTTCGCGTCGTTCGCCGATACCTTACCAGAACACGAAGTCCCTCTGCAGGCAGGAGCGGTGGCGATTCATTCAGGGGAGTACTCCGTTTTGTGCATCATGAAAATAAAAAGGCGCCTCCTCCGACTTTCGCACGTGTCTAGGGTTTCAGCAGGCGCCCGGTCGTCGCGGTTAGATAAGCAGGCCGGAAGCGTGTCGTGCTTGTTTGTCACATAGTTTTATCCTAAGAGCCATAGAAGCCGCTCGCGTAATGCTGAGACGGTAGGCAATTGGTACGGAAGTTTATCAAGCAAGCGGGGCTTCGAAAGCAAAGCTTTTCCTGTGGCCTCGCTAACATCTGCCTGAGCCTAAGTGTAGTGTACGTGAATTTGTAAGAGAAGAATGCATAAACTGCGCATGTTGGTAGCTATCGCGAATGGCGACTCGTGTCACGGGTGCTTATCAACGTGTGTCTTAGTTTTTAACCGCAAAAAATCCCATGGGCTAGAAATTTGCAAGCAGATAACCTCAGACTCTTAAGCAATGAAAAAATGCAGTAATGGTGTAAGTAAAGAATTAAAGCATGAAAGGAATGACAACATGTTTACGCAGTTGTCAAGCAATACAGCTGTATGATTGAAAGCAAGCAATTCGGTATTTGGAACAACACGATCTGTTACCAAAAAGCTGTTATCAGTGAAAGAGTAATCAGGGTGATCAACTATCAAACACCTTAAGCGAGTATCTAGTAAACATGTCATTTTTGTCAATATGAGGAAGCCGCTTTTTGTGCATGAAAGGCAGTAGTTCTCACTCTCTCACTCCATATATTTAAGCCCGTTAACTGAGGCAGAAATCTCGTCTGCAATTTCACATTTAAAGAATAGCAGCAGCAGCAGCCGTGATTCATTTGCCATTCTGGTATATCTAGTCGAGCTCGTTGCTGACATAATTACGATTACACTTGGAAATGTCTTAAATATTTGTATCTCTATCGGCAGTTTCCCGGAAAACTACGAACAGCGAAATTATGCTCGCGCTACTAAAAGAAGGCAAAAATTAACTTAGCCAATTACTAGCCTACCTCTGTTCCACCTACAATTTCTAAAGGTCTTAAAAGCACCCTTCATTCACGCTTTGTAAAATTTTCTGACAAGCACAAAGTTAATAACAGAGTCACAATACGGCTTCTGTGAAAAGCGGTCCCCAGGATTGGCCCTTCTTAACCAAAAAGAATTTGCACTGAAAAGATACGGGGAGGCAAACTTTGTTATTGGGATTTTCCTTGATTCAGCTAAGGCGATCGACTTGCTTAACCGTGGATTGCTGTTAGAAAAATTAAAATTCTACAGTACTTAATATTATTCAAGCATGTCTCAGTCTCCGTCGTTAGTACGTAGAAATAAACAATTTTATAAATGTGATTTAATGGTGGCGGGCCTAGCCCGAGCGCTCACTCCCGCGCCATTGCCCACTTCGCCGTCGCCTTCTTCGTAGCATTAACCTGGGCCACCGAACGATCGTCCCGATTGACTACTTGGATTCTGAGGGATAACGCGACGGTAGGGATGGTCAGGAAAGGATTGAAGAGAGTGAAATGCTTGTCTGCGCTATAAATTGGATGTGATGATGTGATGACAGCTTTTTCCGGAGCTCAGTGGATGTTCAGTGGTCACCAATGCCCATGGATGTGCAGGACGACTTGGGCGGAGGGCTGTCATGGTTCGTGTGGTCGTCCGGTCATGGTGTCATCGGGGCTGGTCGAACCGGGTTTGCTTCTGGTCGGCATTTCTTGTGGGCGGGGCTGAGGACAGGGCGGCAGACACCGTCAGCTCTGGTGGGTCGTATAGGGGCTGAGCCGGGCAGCAGGCTCCACGGGTCCTCGACCGACGACCAAGGCGAACGGAGGGCGTCGATGCTGCAGGACCGAGGCGAGAACACCCGCACTTCGAAAAAAAAAAAAAAAAAACAGAACGTCGAGATGACAGGAAGCAATGTGATTTAACGGCTGCAGACCTAACGCGAGTTATTGTTGTTGTTAGCCTTACAAAAGATGGCACATACCTACACTGCGGGATCAGCCAAATATCGAGAGGCATAGTTTCCTATACACCTGTACATAATAAAGGCAAAAGAAACGCACGCGGGGGAGCAACACCGGTGGGTTCTACCTCTAATAGAGCTTGGGCTGAAAATGCATGCTCTGTTTCCGCGCCACTGCCCGCTTTGGCGTCGCCCTTTTCGTTGAAATATTAATTATATAGTTCATATTGATCATTCTGTCAAAATTATTGTGTACATGGTCGACACAAGTTTATTTATCAGTGGTGATACTATTGATAAATTAATAAGCCGTGGCAATACGCGGTTTTGCGCAAACTTCATGACTGATGTTTCCGTAATCGGCTACTTATTAATTCTGGGAAAACTAAACAAGCAACCACTCGTGCAAAAAGGCCAACAACACTGACAAATTTGCTCTGTGTGCATAAATGACGATCACATTGAAGCATTTAATGCATTCAAAACTTCATGTATAATAATAAATGAACACATGAGGCAAAAATTAAATTAGCCCGCACGATTGGTGTCTTGTACCGACACCAGATTATTCTTCCTTTCTGCACTAGGCTCTCAATTTACCGCTCGCTATTTGTATCATATATCTTTAAGAAGTAATTCTTGTTGGGGGAGTCGGTTCATGGTTTTAAACTGACCACATATAGCGCTAACACGGAGGACAGACTGTAAGGAATTAGGGACACACTGCGTCGACCAGCGCTGCCAACGACGAAGATGGCGACGCCCGCATGAGTCATGTGGAGAAGAAGAAGGAGAAGAAGGCGCGGGCCGAAGAAAGGCCTCCTTGGCATTCACCACCGTACCTTGGCCAATCCCCCCGCCCCCGCGTGGGTATGTGCCATTTTCATATGGTGAAGAAGAAGAAGAAGAAGAAAGGCCCTTAACAAAATACAAAAAAATTTACCTACGTCAGTCTTAAACGTACCTAATGTTTGAATGTGTAAGGCATGCTGGCCGATCCTCCTACTGTGGGTATGTACAATTCCTCCAGAGGGCAACAACAGCTACAACGGCGCGCCATTGCTTCAGAGGCAACAACAACAGCGCGCGGCGCGTGAAGGAGCAGCGGAGCAGGTTCATGAAAGACGGACGGCGTTTTTCATGTTCTGGCTGGGCCCGTCCTGTCAGACTTCGAGGCGGCCGATCTACAGGCCCCCGTGACCTGGACTGCTGCCGTCCCGGGCGACCAGACCTGGCTGCCCGCCGTTCCTGACCCGAAGCCTTGAACCTGGGGAGCACGTCTTCGTCGCACTGCACCCCGTTGGCGCTAGCTGATGGCTCACGGCACCGGCGCTTCTTCCCCGGCTTGGGCGCCTCCGGCAACACTGAGGCGTCATCTTACCTGACCGTGGCATCTGCTTGCCTGGTGCGAAGGAGTCCGGCCGCCTTCAGACAACTTCGTAACCCACCTATGCCACTTTCATCCGGAGACCTAGCTCCCAGTGCGCCCCGGGGATTGGTTTCCCGTGTCTGCGCCACTACACCCTCCCGGTAAGATCACCGCACCCACTTCTATCGTCCGTCGCCCTAGATATGTAACAAAAAGTCTGTGTTCCAAGACGGCCGGAGTAGGCTGTTTTTCTGGTCCCACCGTAGCTACCCTACGGTGGCGACACTGTTTGCTTCCGAACCTAATAATTTTACCGTACGCACGACAGGACCAGGCCCTTTGCTCATTTGACTAACGATAATGGTTTCTCGGTAGCATGAGTCATTCAGAGCTGGTCGCGTTAGGCGAGGGCATGGGACTGCATGCTGCCGAGTTGCGAGCGTGGGTGGAAGAAGAGCTTTGCAAGGCACGAGACGTGAAGGTCGCTGAACGGGAAGCCACGAAGCAGCGGTTGGAGTTCGAGGCTCAAGATTGGCAGCTGCGAGTATGATTAATGGGGAGGCGGTGTCAGTCCTATTCTCAGCCATGGGCATCCACCGCCACACCTGCCATCTCCATCAACCCTCACAGACTGATTCCAACGTTTGGCGAAGAACGTGATGATTTGGACGCTCATTTAAAGCGGTTCGAACATATTGCCACTGACCAGGGTTGACCAATGGAGAAGTGGGCCACAGTGTTGAGTCTGTGCCTTGGTGGGGAAGCCCTCAGGGTATTCGGTCGTCTATCGCTTGAAGACTCTGTGGACTACGCGAAAGCTAATAAGGCTTTACTTCAGAGTTTTAGATTTACCGCTGAGGGATACAGACAGAGGATGAGGAGGAGAAACATTTATTAGAACCAACGAGATTACTGAACTCGTTCGAGTGGTCGACTGGGTGGCTTCCTCATTCCAGGACTCCACTGGCCATGGCTGCTTGACGAACTTGCTGGACGAGAGCCTCTTGTCCCGCCTGGGTATCGCCGTACACTGTACCTCTCACGCTCAAGTGATGTGCTAGCCGTCTTCAAGTGTTGGAGTTTGCAACCGCACCCTCACGAGGTGTGGAAGAGTGTCAGACGTGTGCCAGCGCGCCAGGAGCAGACACGGTATGTTATGGGTACATCTTTCTGTATCTGTGTACTTTTGAGAATGTGTTTGAATAAGTGTGAGAGCTACAGAGTCTTCAGTGCTGAGCTTTTTGTGAGTGGGAGGGTAAATCCTGCAGTTAAGCCGCTGCATCTCGAGGCGTTCGCCGTAATTGAATGGCAGAGGTACGAAGGTAAAGCGTGGGTATTGATCGGACGATTGGTTTTGCCCCTCTCGGTTGGTTAACGCTCGAGCTAAGGCGTCGCCCTTTCGTTCCCCTCCAGTCCCACGTGGCCCGGCGTCCAAGTGATTTCATGGCATTCTTCCAGCTTCCAGCCAAAGTAAGCCTCAAGATGCCGAGACAGCCTCCCAGTATGCTACGAGGCTATTCAGCTTCATTGACCGGTGGGTCGAAATGCGGGGACACGGCCGCACTTTTGAAACTGCTCGCGACCTAATAGTGGCCGAACAGGTCCTGAGTAACTGCCACGTCCGTCTAGCGCTGTTTTTTTAAAGGACGGGATTTTAAAAAGGTTGATAAGCTGGCAGAAGCTGCAGATCATTTCCTCGATGCGCAGTGGCAGAATAACTTTTTGGTTTTTTAAGACAGGTCCAAGCATGCTGAGGTCACACCCATGGACGGGGTTTCTAGTTTCAAGCCTACAATTCGATGCTTCATTTGCGTGACAATAAGGCACAAGTCCTCAGACTGTCGTATGAACCCGAAAGAAACTTACTGACCATTCTGGCGTAGGTCAGGACACGACGCACAGAGGTGCCAGC
Organism: Amblyomma mixtum; assembly: GCF_055824585.1. Classification (NCBI taxonomy): domain Eukaryota; kingdom Metazoa; phylum Arthropoda; class Arachnida; order Ixodida; family Ixodidae; genus Amblyomma; species Amblyomma mixtum. The sequence continues at coordinate 177,412,264 of NC_143014.1, forward strand.
GTAAGGGTTCTACTTACCTTGAGACCTCCGCGCGTTGCATCTCGCCTCGGTGTTCCTACCTGGATACACCTCTAGACGTGAGTTGCCGAGAGGGTTCATTAGAGGAGGGAGTCCACCTATTCACCTCGTTGGTTGACGCCGTGCCAGTGGAGCACGATGAGGTGTTTGAGCGAGCGGTTTCTGTGTTGCGAGATACAGGCAGTAACAGTACCGTTGTGCGCCGGGCTCTTGTGCCTGAATCTGCGCTTACCGGTTAAAAAGCAGCGCTCTTCTTAACGAATGCTACTAGCATCGAAGTTCTTGAGGCGGAGATGGGGATCTCGTCTCCATACATCATACCACACCACTTTATTACCTTAAAGACCCCCAGTTAGGGGATATTACACAAGGCGTAGGTACAGATAGAATCAAACTTTATGTACAAAGATGTTATTCGTTAAATATGGCAGTTATACAATTCGAAAATGAGGATGGACACGTAGTTGCAGTGACGTCGTATGGAAGGCCGTTCCAGTCTTTGGCTGAGTGAGGCACGAATGATGCAGCAAACGTTTTGGTATAAGCCTCTGGACGGGCACCTTGCAGGGGATGACCAAGGTGGAGTGAACTGGGTGCTGGAGGGCTAAGGTAGGATGGAATACGAAATGAGCTGTAAAAAGAACTTATGAAATAAGCACATACTGGCGATACGACGACAACAGGCAAGATTTGTTAGGCTCAATTCTGCTTTTAAAGTTGATACGCTGATATCATATGACTAGCATGAATGAATGAATGTAGTGGTTCGGTTCTGTAGCGATTCCAGTGATGTTAACGAATAGATTTGATTAGGGCGCCAAATTGGGGACGCATATGCTATTTTTGTTCGAACCATGGACTTGTAGGCAAGAAGCTTAATCTGGTGGTGCGTGGCGCAAATGATGTTTCAAGAAACCAAGGGTTTTCTTAGCTGATGATAGAACGTTAGTGACATGCGCATTCCAGGTTAGATCTTGGCTTAAGGTTGGACCCAAGTATTTATAGAAATTGGTTATCGGGCCAGGCCATTGCTTGGCACTCACCAACGCCTTTGTATGATGTCATAATTGGTAATGCCCCTGGCGCAAGGGCCCCATTCTCAGCCGATTTCACAATTTTGTCGGACCGGGCAACTTCCCCTGCTGTGATAGTACTGGCCAGTGTTTCCCCACTTGTGGCTACAGTCGTGTCAGAGCGAGGCAAAGGCCGTAATCACAGTCCGCTTCATGTGTCAGGATCGGTGTTTCGTCATAGGCAGGAAGCGGTCACTACATCGGATGTATGTTGGAGGAAGCTCGGGAAAACATGTCCTGGCAAGCGGCAAACTGTCCATACCTTTCAAATCAATGACTGCGTTCTTTTCCGGTCATACCAGGTGTGCCCTGGCCGAATCTTTGAGCAAACAGTGGTACCGAAGTGCTAACGGCCTCAGGTCCTCATGCTGACGCATGAGAATGAGCTCTCCGGCCATCACGGCATAAAGAAGACAATTGCTGCAGCATTCAAATAATTTTATTGGCCCGGGATGCAGGCTGGCGGGAAACGTTTCGTGAGGTCGTGCGACACGTGCCGACGTGCAATGCCTAAAGGGAAGGTGGCCCGGCAAAAAGTAAAGGAATAGGTTTTCCGCACAGGGCACATCAAACGGGACTCTAATGACGGCACTATTTAAGCCGCTCATGAGCTCCCATCCTCTCTGTGGGCGTTTTGTGCGCTTTTTAATCTTCTGTGAACTCCAATATGCTATTTGTGGGCTCTCTGTGTGAAACTCAATGCTGTTACTGTGACACTGTGTACACTCTAAGCATATGAAACTGTCATGCAGTGAATCCATGCTGTGCGCGCGACCTGGTCTGGCCTGGTGTTGTCCTTCAACCCGCAGTGTGCCGCTGTGTTCTACGTGAGTTCTTTCCTCTGGAAAGAACTTTTAACGGAGGACCTATCGTAAGGAACCAGCGACATACTGCGTTGGCCAGCGTTGCCAGCGACGAAGGTGACGACGCCCCGACACCCCCAAAAAGAGCGCGCGGCTCATGAGGGAGCAGCGGAGCAGATTCGTGCAAAACAGACGGCGTTTTTCGTGTTCTAGTTGGCCCCGCCCCGCCAGACTTCGAGGCGGCTGATCCCAGCCACCGGGTGACCCGACCTGGACTGCTGCCGTCCCGGGTGACCAGACCTAGGTACGCAGCATTCCAGACCCGGAGTCCTGGACCTAGGGATCTGGGCACGCGCGTTATGTGGCGTGCTGTGCTCCCTCGCCGGTGCACGTCTTGGCCGCACTGCATCCATTGGCGCTAGCTGCTGCCTCACGGCACCGGCGCTCCTTCTCCGGCTTGGGCACCTCCGGCATCACCGAGGCGTCATCTTACCGTACTGGGGCATCTTCTTTCCTGGTACGCGGTAGTCCGGCCGCAGTCAGTTCCCTCCCTGTGCCACCTTCATTCCGGGGCCTCCCAGGGTGTCCCCTGGGCTGGTTCCGTGTGCCTGCGCCGCTGCGCTCACCTTCTATCTTCTGTCGTCGTATATCTAACAAAAAGTCTTTGTTCCAAGGTAACAGGTCTGGGTTGTTTTCCTGGCCTCACCAAAGCCTACCTACAGTGGTGACACTGTTTGCTTCGGTACCTTACACAGACACAGGAGACGAGGTTCACGAACTAAGAACGAAAACCACGCAAAGAACGATACACAGGGAAGAAGTAGACAGGACGAGCGCGGACTTGCAACTTGCGCGGACTTGCGCGAGTTTTCCGATACGTAGACGATTTTTTAATACTCTTAAAAATGAATCCCAATGACAACCCACAAGAGGTCACTAATGAAGTTTTATCGTCTTTTAAATCCAAGGCTTCCAGTTTGAATTTTACTGTAGAATTGCCTGAGAACTCTTGCTTACAGTTCTTGGACTTGAGATTGTTTTTCAGTGAACCGGACCACTTGTGTTGGATGTACATGCCTAGAACAAAAAAGGCCCTTTTACCCTATGACTCCTGTCACTCCAAGCTTATTAAGAGAGGAATTGCTTCATCCTGTTTGAGGTCATCATTATTTAAGTCCTGTTTTCACAAGATTTCACTCAGCTTTTCCGCTCAAGTTGCACGCCTAAGTTCTGCTGGGTTTCCCTCGTGGCTTCTGCAGGCCGCTGCCCGGGTCTGTTCAAAACCCTCGTCCTAACTTCTAGTGCTCGAGAACCTGTCATTCGTGAGAGGCGGAAGTTTGAAGTACTGCCCTATGTACATAAGACCTCGTATGGCCTGAAGAGAGTGGCAAGGAAATTCGGTGTGGAAATCTTCTTTTCCGCGCCTTGTAAGCTGTCCCGTTTGTGCGCGATAACTAACAATGAATCAAGAACAAAAGCAGGCTGTGGTGTTAACCACAAAATCAAGTTTGTGTCCTGTAGAATGGTAGTAGTGTACGAAATCCCGCTTAGTTGCGGCTCAGTTTACGTGGGACAAACGGGACGCTGCATTAATAAGCGCCTACAAGAACATAAAAATTCGTTGGGCTCTCACAGCGGCATGCATTTGCCAAAACACTGTCTTTCGTGTGACAATAAATGCACGCCACTCTTTGAGCGCACAAAGATAATCGGAAGGGCCAAAGACCAGATAACACGTGAGGTCATCGAAGCCTGGCAGATTGATAGATATGGGCCCGAAAAGTGTGTAAGCGAGGCTTCGGTCCATCTGTACAAAAAGGAACTGAAGTTCCTGAACTCGATTAGATAGAGATTGCTTGTTGCGCATGCGTAGGGTTGGTGATGGAAGGAAGATGTGTTTCAATAAACAGTTGCAAGTCCGCGCTCGTCCTGTCTACTTCTTCCCTGTGTATCGTCCTTTGCGTGGTTTTCGTGCTTAGTTCATGGATTACCAACTAGCCCCCCATCGTACACTCCTTGAGGTTCACGACACTGGCGCAAACTTGCAACTCATTTTATTGTCTTGAAAGTAAAAGCTTATTCAGGCATTGATAGAAAAAACACGATCCGAAAAGAGGGATACGAGGTTTTGCATGACGTGCCCATTGGCTTGACTTGTGTCTCTCTTTTCGGAGCCCGTTTTTTCTATCATTGCCTCTATAAGCTTTTACCTTCAGGGTAATAAAATCAATTGCAAGTTTGCCAGTCCCGTCAGTCTCGTCTCTTTTTTCTGCCTTGAGTGTTTTCGCAATTTATACATGTATATACACACACATATATGGGGCAAGATTACTGCCACAAGTGTTATGAAACTTTAGAGACTTAAAACTTAGAGTTATCTCAAATATTGTGAGATATCATCCCGAGGCTGCCTTACTGGATTTAATTAGTACCGGTAAAATTTTACCTTCACCGCATCGGATAAGCACTGAGACATAAAGGGAAACATAACAATAGTTTCGTAAGAACTTCAGCTGATCTACGCCTCAACACATGCACCTATCATGCACGACGCCCCGAACAGTGGAATGGTATGTTTAGCCGAACTAATTTCGATTACTATAAGTTGCTCCCTCTTGCTCGAAGAATACTAAATCAATTTTATCAAAAGGATATTCATGTAATAAACCTTCTTGTCATTATATTTCATGAAGTTTATTTGTGCGATAATATGACTAGTCCAAATGTTGTAATTGCCTGCATTTCTTGTTTTTGCGTTCGTAAATGACTATCACTGATTGTTTACGATACAATTATCAGTGTTCTGTAGTTTTCCTTGACTTGTGTTGTTTGCACACATGAAAGCATGAATATCTATTATTGTCGAATTGAAATATTATTTCTCTGCATACAATTTTTCGATATAGATACCTTTTCTGCCCTTGTACTCACTTTTGGGATGGCATCTTGCTAAGCTGCTCAAAGCATCAGCTTTCTTCTCCTCGCCTCAGGTCCCTGGTGAGCATGAAAATGAAGATTTGATTTAATATTTAACTCACTCCGAGCCAACCCAGGCTATTCTTCTACTTGCTTTTGCAATATCCATCTTTTCATCGCATTTGAGCCTGCAGGGAAGGACACCCATTCCCCGCAGCCCCTTTACCAGCGCCTCCTCCGTTTTTTCCTGTCTTCTTGTAAACCCTAAGAAGACTAACCAGACCCTAACCAACGTGTATTCGCTGGTTAATTTCACGTATATATAGGGCGCTCCGAATCTAAGTTCCGCTAAGAAACAAATTTGCCTTCGATTTTCACGCTAAACCTCCCCCCAAAAAAAGCTTTGAGTTCTTTTCGCCATTGCGTTTTTATATAGCTACAAGTCTCACATACCCTGGTGGTCTTTCTTTGTTTATTTTTTCATTGAAACCATTCGTTGCCGCAGCACGCTCCGGGAGCAGCGTCGATACTGCCCGCATGCTCGGACCCTGTATGTTCCTTCAGGATTTTCGTTTTCACTCCCTTTGCTTACCTTATAGAATTCAATGCCTTTGTAGTCTTTATACTATATTTATTTATCGTCCGCACACCACGTCGGTCATCTCAGGCCCATCAATACAGATTCAATTTCGGCCCAGAGATATTTATTTTTATTATCTGTCTTTAACAAAACAATCAGAACGCTCCCACCGACGTATTTAGACTCTGCCGATATGAGTGTCTCACTGGCAAGAACACCCGAAATCAGTCATAAGTTTACTGCTGTGTCGCTCGATGGCAGTTCCCTGTTTTTTCCGTCGCACTTCTATCTCTCACATGCCCCAGGGAAAGAGGGCTAAAGAACCAATTCGACCACAGCCCGGGCGAACTCTCTTGTCCGGAGCGCAATCCTGGTCTCGTGCACTCGCACAAGATTGCACAGCGATCTTACGGTAGTAGGGCGACTTATCAGTGGCGAACGCTCAAGGGACAAGCCATCCGCGCGCTTCTTGCGGGTTATCCCTGGGGTGGACGTTGTATTGAAATACAGCAACGCTGTAATTGCTCTCGTTTCTCCGCGTAACGCTCCGAGCAACAGGCTGCAGACACACATGACAACTCACTGAGTGGAAGCGGTTTGATTAGAGACAATGAAAGTCCGCAAACGATGAAAAGTAAAAAAGAAAATCAAATAACGAGGAAAGGGAGAGAAAAAGGCGCTCCAGTTTGTCCTTGCCAGCTAGAATGTAATCAACCAAGCGCGACGCCTAAAGACAAATATACGCTCAAAAAGTGCTATCAATGCGGCTCGCAGACAGCTGATGCGCGCAGTTGCAGGAAGGGATTCGATGTAGAAGTGTAGAACAGCTATACGACAAGAAGGACTCCATTCTTTGGGTCCCATTGTATAATGAGGATGGATTGGAGGTATCTCGTCAGTATACGCGCTGGGAGGAGGAGCTGGAAGGAGGATCTGTGGGCCAAAATGTAGTGGAGTCCCCTCGAATTTTGGTGAAAAGCAATGCGTTACACCTGTGACACAAGTGAACAAACAAAGCACTATACAAGACGAAAGTAGGAGAGCCTTGCGAGGACCGGTGCAAAACTCAATTTAGTCGCAGGTAGCCACCAGCTTCTACTGTGTGTGGCTAAAAGAGGGGAGGGCAATGAAATAATGAACGGCCTACTAAAAATAGAGGTTCTAAAGCACTCGTCAATTCAGACAAAGCCCTGGGAGCCCAAGAACTTGCACAGAACAAATTGAGAACAATGGATAACCCCCTGCAGAGTGGCAATACAATTTGCTCTAGGCCATCTATTACCGGTCGCATGATCACAACGGACTGATAAGATACAGAAATCCACATATCCTCCTTTCAGCTCCGACTCCCGACGATTATACAGTGGAGAGGCTTCCAGTCCATCCTTATTATACAATGGGATAGAAAAAATGGAGCACTTTTTGTCGTACACCTGTCCGACGTTTCTACTTCGAATCCCTTTTGCAACTGCAGGCATCAGCTGCCTGCGAGCCGTAATGATAGCACTCCTGAGGTGCAGATTTGTCTCTCTGCGGCACGCTTGGTTGATTACATTCTTACTGGCAAGGACAAAAACTTGAAGGCCGTTTTCTGTCTTTTTCCTTGTTATCAGATCATACAGATCATTGCGTGGGCGTTAATACCTTGTACACTGGTTTTCAAAAACTAACTCAAAAGCTGAAAATTATGTAGTTATGATGCCGAAACCACAGCCCAACGCAGACTGTGCAAAACGCGCCAGCGCTTGCATTGTCTGCAAAGAACGTTTCATCCCGGGAAACCGCCACTTTATTCGTCTCACTTCGAAAAGCTTCCGAGAAGTGCTAAGTTGTACAGAACGAAGCGTGGCTTGCTGGTCTAGTGGTTACATATTCCCCTTAGATGAAAACGAGCGAGAAAGGGACCCGATAAGGAACTCAACTTTTTGTTGTTCTTGGAACTCTGCTGAGTCCCAGAGCCGGTCTTTTGTTTCTCGATCCCCTTTTTCGCTGTTGGACTGTCTGAAGATGTTTTTATCTTTCAAATAACCAGTGTGATATCCGTAAGCACTTGAGCAACGTAAAAGGGGAAGGAAACAAGAAATATTTAAACTGGAAACATATCTTGTACGAATAAAAAAAAGCAAACGAATGGACCAAATCTTTTCACGTGAAAACGGAAGGAACCGGGCAATTAAACAGACCCGTCCCCTCCCTGTGGCCCGTGTTGACACCAGCTTCGTTTCGAGCTCATGGCCCCTGCTCCGCCTCCTCGCACTCTTCTCACTTTTGTCTTCGCGCTCTTTTCAGGAACCCAGTCAGCTGATCAGCCGGCGCTCTTATCACGTGTGGTTGATGGAAAAGCGGCTTTGCCGGAAAGGAACGCCAAGAGAGAGACAAGCACGGTCAGAGACGCTTAAAAGGATTAGGCGGCCTTCCTCCGCTGCCCGTATCGGGCGCGCTAAGCCGGCTAAGCACGAGCCACGGCGCCCCGCGCGGCTCGCGACAGCCGTTACATCACGCGCTGTGTTTTGGCGAGCGCCACCGCAGTTACGGGCCGCTAAGTGCCGGAGGGAGGTACGGCGCGCGCGTGATCTGCACGTCGAGCGGAGACGCGGCGGGCCCTTCTCTCTCGTATCCGCGGCACGTAAGGCGCGGAAGCTGCCGTCGAGACATTCTAATTTTCATCTTAACGAGCAGCCGTAGCTGCTGCGAAGCGAGTCCGCGGCGCGTGCGGTTGCCTATACTGTGCGCTGCCGTTTTCGCAAGCGTCGGTGCACAGTCGGGGCACATTCCTCGGGGAGGGGGAGGCAGCATAAATGTATCACTTATCTCAATGACCGCGGGAAGGCACTTGATCAGCGAGCGCAGCTATTTCCGGAGCATTTCCCTGATTTTAGCTTTCTTGCGAATGTAGGAACTCTCTCGCTCTTTAAAAGCATTCTTCTGTATTCGCGTGCTGCTAGCGCACTAGAAGAGAGCGGTCTGTTGATATACGAGCTGCATATAGATCGAGGTTGGCGCACTATATAGACGAACAGACTTTGCAGTTTGCAGCTGGGAGGGCGACAAGCAAGCGTTGTACCGAGGCATTTAGAAGTTTTCTACCTCCTGGTGGTAGAAACGTCAAAGGCCAAAATGTAGCGTACACTCTTAGAAGAAAGGTAGTAGTACTTACTAACTTTGGGGTAGTAACTGGTTATCGCATATGTTACTAACCTGTTAGTAACTGCAGTTAGTAACGGGGAGGTTAGTAACAGTTACTAACCCATTGCTTTAGTAACGGCTGCTACCCGCAGTTAGTAACGGGAAACTAGTAGTATTTACTAAGAAAATGAATAGAAACTCGCATATGCTGCTAGGTTCTTCGTACGGTGTGCTGGCGTGGCTTGTCTAATTTGTGCGTACTCAAAAAATAAAAAAGCTTCACAGTCAATTTGACTAATTCCGGAATCCAGACAGAGCTATCAGAGCGTGCTGGCAGTAAATCACACACTTAGGTTTAAGCTTACCGCGCATTACATGTAGAAATTATGCGAGATGATGGCATCAACGACCTTACCGCGCGCACACAAAGATTCAGAATGGAGGAAAAGCACAAATCAGGAAGAGTCACACTCGTGCACTGCGCGTGCACATGTAGGGAAATCTTTCTCAGTCTTATATACTCCGTAAATCAGACTCTCATTTACGGGCTAGTGGCTTGTACTGGTTGAGCTAAGATACCAGCGTTAATTATGAAGTTGATATTGCAGAAACAGCTTAATCTACCTAACCGCATGCCCCCGCAGAAACGTTTAATTACAAAACCAATTTATTGGCACGACAGTCTGCGCCAGTTACATTCTTTGACTAAATTTTGACTTTATTTTGGGGTAAAAGGAACGGTTACTAACTAGGTAGTACCTGGCGAACACGGTTAGTAAAAAGGTAGCAAATGCTACTTTTACTAACTATACCTCGAAGAGGGTAGTAAGTAGTCAGAAAAAGTAGCAAAATGAAGTCAGAGTTAGTAACTGCTGCACTTACTACCTTTTTACTGGCCATTTACTGACTTTTTACTAACTTTTTTTTAAGAGTGTAGAGTAATATGCCAGAAATTGGGCGCCGCAGGTATGATATCCAAGGGGCGCTGCAAATTAGGCTTGGTCGCAGCAGGGGCATATAGAAAGGCGAAATAATAAAGCGGCTTTATTTTTTAAATGCTAAAGCATTTAGGTTGTCGTGCAAAAACCACCCGGCTTCTCTGTAACGAAAATCCGCGAAAGATCTGGAGGGTCATGATATCGTCAACACCGGAAAATTAGAAATTCTGAGGTCTATAATGTTCAGGCACCTTTAATTGGATAATCATATGCCGTCATACTAACCGACCCACACTTCCACCTTAATTCACCCACTAATCCCCACTAACCACTGTAATCCACCCACTAATTCACAATAATTCAACCACTAATCGTCGCTAATGCGCCACAATCCACCCACTAATCTAGCTTTTTCTATCCACTAATCCACCTCAATCCTTTATCTGGGGTTGCACTACTTACAGAATTTTGGGGGTCCTTTGGAATATTTGGGGTTGGCTAACTTCCAAATGCTATCGCAATTCCTTTCCAGCAGCGTTGAAGGGTGAAAATAAAGCTACTAATTTACGGAATTTCTGACAACAAATTAGTAGGTTTTAGTTGCACCTTTCCTCGCCGCTCGCAAAGGGTTGCTTCTAGGTTTGTAAAAGTAAAAAAAATGCTTTAGCGGATGATGTCAGTATTACTTCCTATTTTGAAAATGCGCTACAATTATTCCATACTGGTGGTGTAATACACTTTGAGTAAGGTTTAGGTCTCTTTGATATTATTGCTTGCACAGCTTTGCTCCAGATAGAAAAAGTAACGTAGATAGGACAAATCTTTGTAAACGAGAAAAAGAATCCACGTTAAGCATAAAATCGTTACCCAAGACAAGAATGCTCCGCCGCATCCGTGACTAACAGCCTAAAAGCTGCCCTTTTGTCAGTTTCATGAATCAAGAGAGCGTTACTTTAGTGAGACGCTGGGTCGTTTCGTCACTGAAAATCCGAGTAAATTTTGCAGTTTCTATCAAATAAAGGAGATCGTAAACTTGACAAGATAAACGTCAATGACGCTGTCATTACAGATAAAAAAGAGATTGCTGACGCTTTTAATACTTACTTCCAAAGCATGTTTACCAAACCTAGTGCGACGTTCAACAATCATTGCCCCGATCGGTCTCCACAGAAGTATTACTATTAGCATGAGAACAGATCGTAGAGCTAGTCTCGCGGCTAGACCCGAAGAAATCCCGCAGCCCAGATAGTATTCGCACTACTTTTATTAAAATGCACGATCAAATACCACCAAGTTTTTTAGAATATTATTTAATAAGTCTCTTGAATCAGGTACTGTACCATACGAATGTAAAATTTTCCGTGTGGTTCCGATTATTAAAAACGGCAGCCGAATTGAAGTTTGTAAGTACCGCCCAATCTCACTAATTTCTACTTGCTGTAAAGTGTTAAATCCCTCAACAAATTTTTAGAGCAATCGGAATGAATAACTATCGCTCAACGTGGTTTCCGACGGAGGTTCTCAACTGCAACACAGTGAACTTGCCAAAGTACTTGATGGTTGTGATCAGGTCAACATGATTTTTTAGTTGAGAGATAAAAACCGACGCCAACCAATGATTTTTTAGACTACTCCAAAGTTTTTGAAAGTCTCACAAAGTAAACTAATAACAGAAATGAAAATGATAGGCATTCCATATAAAAAAAATTCGGCAGAGACACTTAAGACTATTTACGTGTGGATATGCGAAAGCATTACTGTCCCTGGGTGCACTGACACCCACCCACACTCAGGCGCGCTTCTACGACACCACCCGGAACAATGAACAATGAACGGTTGCATCACAATTTTGATACCAAAATTAGTTTTTCAGGACAGGAAATGGCGCAGTTACCGTCTCACGTCTGGGTGGATACCCCAACCGCGCCTTAATGGAACGGGTAAAGAGTCTGGGAAGGCATATAGTTGAAGGTGCATATGTCGTCGGTTCGAATCTTTGTCGCAAGCTAGCCTCCAACTTGACTAGCACATGTAAGCTATATGCAACCAGAAAACGTATGACACTACCCAGAAGGTACAACAAACGGATGCGTCACAATTTTGATACGAATGTAGTCAGGAAAAGTGGCGCCATATGGAGGTCGGCCGGTGGCGAGTACATAATGTATAGACGAACGACATAAATAGGATTCTCCGAAGTGGCGGCGCTCGGCTTGCTTATACGTCCCCTTGATGACGGCACCCTATTTTTCTTGCCATCGCTGGGATTTTCAGTACCATTTGCGAGTCCACAGATACACACACACACGCCGCCGCCTTTTCTGGTAGTAGGACTAGCACTGCTTGTGCGTTAATAATTAGGTCACTTCATATTTATCAAAACGGAAACAGTTTCTCAATATCGATGCAACCCATTCACGTTTCTTAGATGTTTACTCATCTGAGGGATCGGTTTTGGGTCCAGTTCTGTTTAATATTTACATGATGGACCTCGCACAAGCTCTTGAACCATGTGTGTCTATTAAGCTGCTTGCTGATGGTTGTTTTATATTTAACTCTTTCAAATCAGTGAATGATCAGCTTATTTAGAATCCAAATATGCAACTACTAGCCAAATGGTGAGACAAATTGGAAATGCTTTTTAACTTCCATAAAGCAGCCTCTATGCGCATCAGTACAACATTAATTTTATTTTACGTACAACGTAAATAATAATTTACTGCGAGATGTAAAGAATATACATATATAGGTGTCACAATAGCTTCCCGTCTGAAATGGACGCATTCTAGTTGACATGTAGCGAGAGTGAACGGTTGGGAAGCGTTAGATCGTGCGTTTTCAGAAAGTAAACGCTTTTGCCCCAGACAAACTTGCTGTACACAAAGAGCCACTACTATGAGCAGTTCCGCTGTCTATGAGCTGATACAGCTAAAGGAAAACAGCGTAGTTGGCTGTGGGTATTGCTTCCATTAATGTGCAGATATGCTAATAAACCTAGGAAGATATTAATCAAAATCATCGTCATCGAGGTCATTACCACGCACAACTGCGTATCAATGTACACAATTTTGAGAGGAAGCTTGAAGTGTAGACTGCAAAATCCGGACGCACTGAAGAGGTCCGGTTTTTGAGAGCGCAGACAGAAAGAAGTTCTAGAATGTAGTTTTTTTCCCAGTTGTTTTTTTTTCTGTAAGGGTGCTCTCCACTGCGCGCTTGGAATGAAAGCCTCTTTGGCCATCTCTTAATTTACTTGGTTAGCCAAGCAATCTTTCGGCTGGTTACCGTATACCTGCCTTTCGCTAGTTTCATTTCCCCGCCTTTCGGTGCACGCAAATTTCTGTGCTGAATATTCAGTGCGGCTGTTAAAAAACATACGTTCTTCGCGTACCTTAAGCCAGTGCTTCAGGAAAGAGTAGGACGTATTGCAGGAAGTAAATTTGAAACGTCGTACTACATGTTGCCTTCCGAATTTAGGGTTACTTTTATTTCTGAAGCAGTTATGTTGTTACTCCATAATGAATAATATTTTGAGCGTTGCATATGCGTAAAAAGTTACCGCAAAGAAGTTCTACTCTCATGAGAACCTTACCATGGCGTCATTCGTTAACGGCACATTTACTCAGAGCTCTCAATGATCGTTGAAAGCACTCTACAGGAACACCGATGTATGCACCATGAGCACCGTCTTTAAGAACCTTCGCACCGGGGGGTTCCCACTATAGGCACGCTGCCGTGACGCGCCCAAGCCGATGCAGCGGATTTATCAACACGTGTACGCTTGGTGCTATACCCTTCGAATAAAGCTGCATTTTCGAAAATTAAACCATGTGCTGTTAACCTTCCGCCCCTCGGGCTTCCTAAACAGAATTTAGCCCCAACGTTTACCCAAAGGAATGGAACAAGTGTGTGCGTGAAATTGAAGGCAACAGGAGAAAAAGAATACTTATAACCACATGGCTGGAAATCGTAGCGTCATTCCACTTGGCGCAAGCAACTTGACTTTATGCAGCGGACAAGTATGTTATGTTCTGTAATATTAGGGTGTTCGGTAACCCGTCAGATTGGCATTCTTATTGGCTTTTACCGAAATGCGCCAGAAGAGTGCGTATTCTCAATGTACGTAATTGCATCGAGAAAGCCCGGACTTTTATCACAGCGCAACCTACATTTTGATCCCTCGTTCTCATTTTTGGCGCCTTGACTTTTTTTTCCTGTCCGCTTTCTCATCTCTTTATCTTGACTGCTCATGCGAAATTAACATGTACAATGTTCACAAAATTATCCACCACTTATAATGAATTCTTTTCTTTTAACAATAAGCTGACCAACAGCGGTAAAGATTTCAAACCTCATAATATTAGCGGAGTAAGAAGAAGGAAATGACTGACTTCCTATCGCAAGAACACCCTGCATTTGCGCCGCGCAGCACGTTTACTGGTGCTTAAGACAGCCTGAACATCACCTGTCATGCTTGTAGCTGCGTAAAACGAATTTTTTTTTTCCAAATACGTGCTCATGCACCACCAACTCATATTCAAACATCCCACTGAGAATAAATCTACAACAAGGTCCTCCAGCACTTTGTAATCTGGTAAAGTGAAGTCTACCGCCCGCCAGAAACCACTGAGGCTCGCCTTCTTTCGTCATTTTCGCTTTTTATTTCTTAATTTTTATTCTCTTTTTTTTCGTCTTTTTGAGCCACTTGTTGCGTGTAATAAATGTTTTGAAAGAGGCTGAATTCTTGAATTGAATGCGGGATTTTGCTCTCTATTGCAATAAGAGTTTTCAGTACGAGCTTTCGCTTTCTAGCGACAGCGACTGCCTCATCATATCTCATTCTTCGCACGTGCCGAGCATTGCGACGCTACACATACTTGAGATTCTTTACCCAGTTCAAGGAAGGAAAAGGCTTTACAAAACCATAACTAACGGTAAAGCAGCGACGCATTGCACAATTCGAGTTCTGAAAGAAGCCCTTTTGCTTTTTCTTGCCCTTGAAACTAATGCGGTCAACGGAAAGTGTCAGAAATAGCGCTGCGCGCAACTTGAGTCCCTTGCGCCAAGATATTATTAGTAGCAGTCCTGCGGCGACTAAAAGGACAAGTCACGCTGCGAGACCAGTCGAAAAGGACAGCCGAGTGGTGAGAGGAGAAGCGAAGGGCACTTTCCGGAGACTGCCTTCGCAGTAGCCAGATGGTGAATGGCACACATCGACAGAAAAAGCTTCGTGGTTGCTTCTTTGTTGCTACTGCTGATTTATGCTCTCCAAGCTTTGAAATAGTTTCTGGGTACCATTTACTGCGGGAGTTCTGTCCTTAAAGTATCCGACCAGATTTAGTATCTCCAAAATTTATACCCGGCTTACACCTTATTCTACCGCAACTTTCTTTTTAACTCCCAACATAGTATTCTGCTGTTAGAGGGGACGGTCACAGCGAATGGAAGATTCTTCACTTTCTTTTTCTCCAACTCGGCATTCAGTAAGAAGTGCCTCCATGAGGTGGAATGCATTTACAGCGCTGCATTCGGAATGGCAGAGCAACTTTTCGGTGCGTTCGCATCAAGTTCTAGTATTTTGTTTCAACAGTGGATCTCAAACCCTGTTACAGTGGTTTCTGAAGCTTTCGGCAACTATTCAGTGCATAAAGCAAACATTAAATTCAAGTACCTCAACTTCAGATATTGTTGCAGCGACGTTGAAAGACATTCCAACGAAAATAAAGGGATGAGGGCCGCCAACAACGCGAATCACCTATGCACTCGGGCACCTTGAAGGTGAAATTTATATTTCATGTGCTCCCGTCTAGGAAATTTTGGCTAAGGTACAGGCACAGAGGCAAACGACCAGAGTAGTAGAAATCTCGTGACAGCCCGCTCCGCCACGATCAAGATTCTGCCGATCCTCACCCAGATGGTAAGATTTTTAACATGATATGCAAGTTTGTAGGCTCCTCCTTTTTCCCCCGTCTTGAAATGACCATTGAAATGCATTGAAATGCATTGAAATTAGCTTTAAGCGATAATATATTCAGTAATAATCTAAATTGATCAACAGCACAAAATAAATAAATTTAAAAAAGTCCCCTATGCCCCTTGGTTTCTGTGGCTGTTGGCTTCTCTCATATTTATAACGAGCCCCTCATTCCCCTTCCCTTGTTTGCTTAATTGCTAAGCGAGGGCCTCGGTTCTGGCAGCCTTGACGCCATAGGAAGCATAAGAGGGTTCTCACGCAGCTTCCACCCTTTCCGTTCGATGACGTTCTACGTCACACCTGCGGTAACTCAGGACGTTCCACGTCCGCCGCTTATGAAAGTGGGTGGCGCTGATGAACACTCTCAAGGTTAGGTTACTTGTAAACATAAATACCCCCGAAAGCAGAAGGTTTGACAGCCGTCGCCGTAGCTCAGAGGTAGAGCACCGGACGCGTAATTCGGAGGTCGTGGGTTCGGATCCCACCGGCGGCATATGGTTGTTTTTTCTTCTGCTTTTCTAATCAATTAGCTTTAAGCGATAATATATTCAGTAATAATCTAAATTGATCAACAGCACAAAATAAATAAATTAAAAAAAAAGTCCCCTGTGCCCCTTGGTTTCTGTGGCTGTTGGCTTCTCTCATATTTATAACGAGCCCCTCATTCCCCTTCCCTTGTTTGCCTGAGCAGCAAGTTTTTCATGTGAAAACCGCATTCCATAAATCTGCCTGTCCCCGATGTTTTGCCACGTCTAATGAATGAAGGACATGTTCTGTGTATTTTGTTCTCAAATATAGTTGAACTTAATTCAAAACCCATCAAGCGACCACGGTTTCCATGATGAAGTCATTTTCGACTCCATTAAGCTCGCTCACAAGCGATGCAATTTCGGCTCCCTTCATTCATGCACCGTTTATTCAAAAACCTGCACCTACAAAGCAGAGTAACCGTGGCGCTTTCCACTCTGCTTTCGCCTTACGATGGCCGCTTTTTTAAAGCGGCAACAAAACCGAGCACGTACAAAAGCGGACGTTAACAGAAAAAAAAAGGGAGCGCGTAGAAACGAAGCATCCTGAGCGGAATGTAAATGATTTACCTCGACAGCGCGCGCGCGTGTGGAAGACTGGAAGACTAAGGATTGCCAACATGGCAGGCTACAACGCATTTTGTTCGCAAAGAAAAACGCTGGGCTTCTTTCGCTTGTCGCGTTCAGCGGCGAGGGCCTGCTCTCGAGGATAAGCAGCAAACACTCCGCCTTTGCACGCAAATCAAGAAAGAAGGCTGGTGGCGACTGCGGCCGGTTCGCGGCGAGTGGCGGAAGCCCTGCCTCGGCGATAGGCTCCTTGGGCCGCGTCGGCGCCCGCTCGTGACTCGCAGCGGCACGCGTCGCCATGGCGCGAGGTCGTCCGAACGCGTGCCGGAGGTGGGACGTCGTCATCTCAGTCGCGCTCGCGTCGCGTGCCGGCCACAAGCGCGCCGCAGCAGGCGCACGGGCCGTCCGTTGAGGGGCCAAGTTTAAGCTGGCCGCGCTGCGCCATTCGCGCCTCGCAAGGCAGCGCGCCTTACGGGGACGCCGTCGAGGGCGCGCTGGGCATCCCTGCAACAAAAACGGGTCACCCTGCCACGCACTGTGAAGAAACGAAATCCACGCACGGTGTGGTGAAACAATTTAACGCTATCGAAGGGAGAGGTTTCGTTTACAGGGTGCAAAAATGTACAGTCTGTGTCAAAAGTAACCGGGCACAGGTGGTTTGTCTCGTAGCTGCGTAGCGAAGCACTTACGGCAGCCCTTAAGAGGGTTCACCAGTGGCAGTGTCCATAGGAAATACATGGGAACTTTCAGAAGCTATACCGTGTCTAAACATGGCTCGATTTTCATGAGGTTTGTGGCAGCGTTTTCGTCTTTAGTGAATAGAGGAAATGTTGAGGACAGATTTTATTGTTTAAGTTTCATTTTTTTGCCAATTAGACGCAAAGTTCCAGAAAAATGGTGCTTTTAGATATGTCGAACTTTCATGTCATCTTGGGAAAAAACTAAGCCAAATATCAAAATTTCGTCCGCAACATTTCCTCCCTTTTTCTTTTTTGATTGTTAAGCCGCAATTTTTATCCATATCTAACCTAGTGTTTGTATTTTACAGACTCTGAAAGTTGTGTATGTATTTTCTGTGGTGATTTGAATTTCGCGCTAAAATTTTACTAGTGCGACGTGGCTCCACCTGGCGACAAATTATTTTGCCACTACTACACTCTACCACCAACTTCTTGCTTGTCTGTGTTCGTGCGCACACTTTTTTTTAGAACCTGGACGAACTTGATTTCTTTCTTTCCTTTTTTTCTTGCTTGGGCTGAATTTCGGAAGGATTCTGCTTTTTTTTTTCTTGAGCTTGTGGTGCGAAAAGGAAGCGGAATGCAAGGCCACACCCAAAAGCACCTGACCTCCACCCACCCCTCCCGCAGCACACACAGTAAGGCACTGTTCGCACCAAAGCACACATGAGTCGAGTTATTGGGTCAAAAACCGGTTACTTTGTTCACGTAAACGCGCCGAGTCGCGCCGAGGGATCGGGGGTTGACTCAACTCCACCCTGCCCCGATGTGCTTGTAAACGCTGCCGGGCCGAAAAAACGGAGGGGAGAGGATAAATGCAAACTTGTTTTTCACTTGCGCTGTCGCACCTTCGAAGCAGCGGTGGTGTGCCTCAATCTTGGCAGTGTTGTAGGCGTTACTGAAAAAAAGTAACTAAATACGTTACTCGTTACACTAAAAAAATAAGAACGCGTTACCGCCCTACGTTACCCACAAAAAAAGGTAACGCGTTACCGAAAAGAAGTATCGCACGTTACTTTGCCGTTACTCCATGGCAATAAATTTTATTGAGTGAGTCATCGCTGTAAGAACAATTTTATAAAGCTCACACTTCATTTAATTCCAACTTCACAAAGAAAACAGCTGAACTCAACAAATTTACAGTAATTTTGGTGTGCTTCTGCTTACGAAATTACGCGGAAATTGTGTAGCAATAAAGAAATGCTTACATGTCATAGTTCCGGAAAAAATATATTAGCGCACATAAACAATTTCTTTTTTAGTTGAACCTGCATAATTATCGCAAAAATGCGAGTGTTTACGTCAAGGAGTTCAAGGTCAGCTTCGCTCGCTTAGGAACTCAATAACCTGAAACATAGCCGCAGTTGCAGAAACAGCAGGTTGACTGCAATCCCCTTTTCTGTGCTGTACCATTGTACTCTTTCGACGGCTCTCTTGGGGCCATCTTGAAGTAAACTGTCGACATTCATGAGTTTGCTCAGATGAGGGAATGCGAATGTGTCGCGTGGAACGAGACCTTTTGGCTGCAAAACAAGCTTACGCAGAAGCTGACTTACAGATTTCAACAAATGGTCCATTGGTGGCTCGGCATGCGTCCACTCTTTAGAGAGTTGTGGATGTGAGTGGTTTGGGGGTGAAGACAAGTGTGTGACTGCGTGTTCGTGCTTTTTTTTTTAGTTGAGTGCGTCGTCAAGGGCAGGTGTTTTTTGCCGTGCATGCGAGCCGCAACAATGGTCGTCGAGAACACCGGTACAATTTGTTTATTTGCAACACCATTTTCGGCGTTTTTTTTTTTAAAAAGGGGCGGAGGGGGACAATTGAAATAAAAAAGTAACTAGTAACGCGGCACCTCACGTTACCGAAAAATGTTAACGTAAGTACGTGACCCGTTACAGTTCCGAAATGGTAACTGGTACGCTACTAAGTTACCGAAAAAAGTAACGCGTTACCGACAACACTGAATCTAGGATGCTACCACTGCTCGCTCGCAATGCGGTGCTCGACGCTTGGTGTCACTGCTTATGAACCGGTCTCGACTGGCCAAAATCGAGTTCATGTAAATACGCGTCGGTCGAGTTGGGTTGACTTCTCTCAGCCCGACCCCCGACTCAACCTGGCGTTACTGGTTCATGTAAACAGAGCTAAGCAAGCACTCGCTTATGCAATGCCAAAGTTTGCGTTCAGTCACCATGCATAGCTACAGGACGCTCTCGGTGCTTTTGCAAACCACACTTCTCGTCCTTTTAAGTTTCATCCAACTTTGATTTGCTTGGTGCCTTAATTGTTGGTGCTTAGAATAAGCGGAAGATGGGTGTTCGGCGCTGGGAAACCTCCTACGAGACTAGGCAAAGTAAGCTACAGGCTGTCACTACAACCCAGGACATGCTTCTGTAGCTATGTAAGGAAGGCTACGCGGGAATGGGAAGAAAACCAGTCATAAGGCCTTGTGCTAGGAGCTCCTTTCTTTCCTTTTATTTAGAGACTGACTACATAGGTGTTCAACACAATGGAACCTTTTCCGGGTAATGTCCTGCGGATGCACCAAGCCTCTCTTCCGCCATTTTAACTGACCGCACCTGTCTGCTCAGGCGAAACCAGTAACCCCACCCTACCATTGTAAAAGAATTTTCGCAGAAAAGACTCAAGGAAGCTTAGGCAACCCAAACCGGAAACGCTAAATTGGTGGGTTACTGGGAAATGGTCCATTGTATGACCCCCACATCCTTCTGTGCTCAATGGCTTGAGATGGGCTAACTTTTTTGTGCTTCCGTCCACACAACCTTGACCGCATAACTACAGAAAGTTCTCGGTCTACTTTTTGTACGCGGAGGAACGAATACTTTCGTGTCGCGGTCAAGGGTCGCGGTGTAGTTTACACACCTGGAGGGGCAATAGAACTTCCCTTCTTTTTGGGGTACTCAGGTGCTGCCATCTATCGACAGAAAAAGTTCAAATATGAGTTGCCTTGTAGCTGGTGAGCCCTCTTAAGCTATGAATCTGTGTAAAGTAACGTCAGCACTTTTTCTCACGTTTTGACACCTTTTGGTCTTTAGGGGTGCCGTAAAGGCTCCATTATAGGGTTGAGAAGCAAAAACTTGTTGCTCGGTTACTTTTGACAAAGGGGGTACATACATGAAAGCGGAGAGGAATGCGCCACTGGGGTTGAAAGTGGCAGTTCTGCGGAGCTGTATCGGAATAACGAACATTCTCGACTTCGTTTCTCTCTCCCTCTCTCCTTTGTATTTAAAGAGAGATAAATGAATAAAAAAGGGGCCAGGTGGAAACGTACTGCCGCAAGCTTGCGAAGGGAATAATATCAAGGAGCAATTAAATGCAAGCGTACCGTTTCGTTGACATCAGGCCATTATTAAGAATGCAAACACCGCGAATAACAAAAGAAAAATATGAAACATGGAATATGGAATAATGTCCCAGAAGGGATCTTTTAGGGTGCAATAAATGATGATGATGATGAATATGCCGTTAAGTAAAATTGCTGGCTTTAAGCCCCGAGGCGACACGTGGGCTGTGAGGGACCCCGCAGCTGATGACTCTGGGTTCATTTAGACCGCCTGAGGTTCAGTGCGCGCAGATATCGCAGCACACGAGCATATTTTGCGGTTCGCCCCCATAGAAACGCTACCCCTGCAGCCGGGTTTGAACTCTGGTACTTCAAGCTCAGCAGCCGAGCGCTGTAACCACTAATCCACTACGGCGGATAACACGTGTTTTTACGATGTGACTCAAACTCCCATTCTCGCTAAGCACGTCAACTGAGTATCTCATTACCTCTCTTTCAGAAACAGACAAAAAAGAAGAAAGTTTATACCATCCCTTCCTTTTTTTTCTGTTCACTGGATGCTAGTAAGCGAGAGCGACCATTATGCCACTGCAACCACGAAAAGAAGTCAGCTAGTGCTCAGTGGCGGAGGTTCTGAGAAAAATAAGTTTTGGTTTTATCGGAGTCTGTCAATAAGTACAGAAAAACAAACAAAAAATAAATGTGAGAGGAAGCCCGCACCTAACTAGAAGTTTGAAAATAAAAGAAGAGAGGCCAACGCCCAAGAGACTATTTTAAAAACAGCAAAGAGGCTCATAGCGACTCAGACTATGAGGGACGCCATGTTGCAGGGATTCACAAATTTAGACTACCTGGGTTTTTTAACGAACGCGCACTTAGTTCGCACAGCTCACGGGCCTCTAGCATTTCTCCCCCATCCAAATGAGACAGCCGCGGCAGGTATCGAACCCGCGTCTGTCGGGTCAGCAGCCGAGCACCATATCCGCTGAGCCACCGCGGCGGCTTGGGGTAAGTTTTATTGCGACGCAGCACTAAGCGTCGAGGATATCATGTGAACTTGTTGCTTTTTCCCAAATGTCGTATTCGCTTTCGTAGACGCATACATTGGTAAAAAAAAAATGCAATCGGTGCCTCAGGATGCCTTTAACAGGGAATGTCGTACAAAACGAGTGGAATTAAGCAGTTTCCGTCGAAGTCGCTCTTTGCTCATTCATTATATCTAGCGCCTTAATTTCCTGGCACATGTTTTTTTTTTTTTTTCAATGTTAAAGTTACTAACGTGAAATACAGTGGAAAAGACAGTTCTTGTTCAGTTATATACATAAAAAAACTTCAGCACACCAACGCCTGCTAAGCCAGTCCTGGACGCCAGTGTCAAACTGTGTGTTCCATTTTTTTAAATAATAGAGAGTGCTTAATGTTTGCCGATTTATGTTTCAACATACAGTTTAGACAGCGGATAAAACTCTCCGCCACAGCTTGTACAGGTAGAAGCAATATGAGAGGGAACACCGGAGCACGTGGCCTCCTCGCTTTGTGAAGCACTGCCGCCGAGAGCCGGTAGGAAATTTCGGAAAAGGCACATGCCCCTGTTAAGGACGAGGTAGCAGCATCCCACCGCTGCCACCAGTTTGTTACATACGAGGTAGCAGCACCCCACCGCTGCCACCAGTTTGTTAAAGACGAGGTAGCATGGTCGTGTGCCGGAGAGAGAATGAGGGACGTCTGAGACGAGGCTGCTGGAAAAAGACAATGAGAGAGGACTTTATACAGGAATTTACATATTTACAAGTGAGCTACAGGAACGCTGCATCACGACAGCTCATCAGGAGATCATTCAAAGACAAAGAGCTCTTCGGCCGTGCCGCTGCCGGGGTTTTTAAGAGTTCCCTTCCCTAGGGTCCCTAGATGGGGGCTGGGCCTGCAGGGGAAGGAAGTTCTCACTGGCACCAATCACAGACACACACGCACTCACTCACTCCCGAGAGATCACGCCGTCGTCACGCGCTGGGAGAGGGGAACGATGCCATCCACGTAGCGCAGACGCCGGAATGTCCATGAGCGGCGTTCGCGCGCATTTCGAACGCGCGTTCACACTCGGTGTACGGGAAACGCTCGCTCAACCGGGCAGACGGACGCGGCTTCCGTGGCAATCCAGGCGCTCACCCAACGCGCGTCTCGGGGTTTGTCGGCGTTTCGCTGCTGCCATGTCGTTGTCTTCCCCACGACGAAGGCGAGACGTAACACCCCGTAAGCATGGTCGGCTGCGCTTTCTGCTCGTGCATCTGGTGCTGCACATGCTCGTTGGCTCTCAGCAGCAGTGCCTCACAAAGCGCGGATGTCACGCGCTCCCGTGTTCCCTCTCATATTGCTTCTACCTGTACAAGATCCAACTTTCTCGGTTTGCCTGAAATCACCTCCTCGCCCATGATAAGGCCAGCGGTACTTCAGCGGTGCCTTTATCGACGTCAAAGCACGCCATACGCCGCCCGTGCGGGTGTCCTTCAGTTAGACTTGCATCATTGCAGGGAAACAAGGAGCCAGGTAGTATTAATGCGATGGGACTAGAAGCCTCATCACGGAGGAAGCAGGGCGTGACTGTAATAAGAACTACGGCGTGGCTATAGTCGTAAAATCCGTTGATTGGTTGGGACAGTTATGACGTCGTCACAGGGTCATGTTACAAGGCTGAGCGCAGACTGGGCGACGAGGTGTGTGACATCATGACATCACGTGTCGTGGCCGAGTTCGGAAGTGTGCTGGTCATGTGACATGGCCGAGTGTGGTGGCGGGCTCTGTGGCAGTTGGCAGCTGTACCTGTTTGTGTGCGGACGGGCCTATAGACAGATCCGCGTATCAGGTGGGAGTGGAGCCAGAACGATCGCCACGTGCGTCTATATACCGTAGAGGGAAATCCCCTTCAAGCGGAGCGGGCGACCGCAGAAGTATGTATGTCGTTGAAGATGGAGTATCGGCCCCTGCAGAGGCTCAGCGTATGCAGCGAGCAGCAATGTCGGAGAAGCAGGCCTAGCCGGCTTCAGGCTTCAATGCTATCGCATTCTCAACACGTATTGTAATTAAGCGTCCCTAAAAATTTTTTTCGTACATAACAGTGCACAAGAAGACGAATGCGCTTATACGGGAGTAAAAAGAGAGTAGGCTGTCCTCTCGTTTTCTCCCTTTTATAAAAGGGAGTGCGATAGAGGACAGCTTACTCCCTTTAAACTCCTTACTGTTTAGAGCGTACAAACGTACTTGAAGCACTCTAAGACACGGCTCACATTTGAATTAATCCATGCAACACTAAACAAACACGAGATGAGAAACCATGTGTTCAACAGAAGAAAGCGCCCTGATGAAATCCTCAGTAGCTGAATTAATATTTATTTATTTATTGAGAGTCGGTTGTTTCCAAGCTTAAATGAGCACGAAAGTAACAATTATATTAGCAAAAAAAAAACAAAAGAAACTGTGCAGAAGTTTTGTCTGACTCTGTTCATAGTGAACAACTTCATGACAATAATGCCGTCTAGGGACGTCCGCGGGTGGGCGTCGCATTGCGCGTGCTGCCGGCGTGCGATTTTCAAATCGCGCGTTGAAATTGCTAAAGTTTGTTGAGCCACAACAGCGAGGGTAAATAGAATTTTTGATATTCTTTAAACTTACACCGCTGTTGGTAATGCCATATGTAACAGCAGCGCGAACACAACACAGGAAGAAGAAGGAGACGATAGTACAGAGCGCTGAACTTCCAACTTTTATTTGAACAGAACTGAACCCGCACTTACATACGCATACCAGGCAAAATCCCACCAGGGGGAGTAATCAAGGCGCGCGCGATCGAACTGGGACACACACGATGTCCAGGGCATCAAAAAGATAACTAGAATCACACTATACAATGAGCACGAACGAGATGCGGAAAACAAGAGAATGTAAAAACAGGGTTGAATGTGCGCAAATAGAAAAAATTAAAAAACAGAGTACACTGTGATTCTAGTTATCTTTTTGATGCCCTGGACATCGTGTGGGTCCCAGTTCGACCGCGCGCCTTGATTACTCCCCCTAGTGGGATTTTGCCTGGTATGCGTATGTAAGTGCGGGTTCAGTTCTGTTCAAATAAAAGTTGGAAGTTCAGCGCTCTGTACTATCGTCTCCTTCTTCCAGTGTTGTGTTCGCGTTGCTGTTACACATGGATCGCAACCAACTAGCCCGGCAGATGGTGTTGTTGGTAATGGCCAGCTACATATCTCCAATTGCAACCAGGGGCCTAGCTGTAATGGATAAAAAGTTAACTATAAGCGAACATGGCTAATAGTTAATATGATTCACATTTTTTCTGAGGTCCGCCAACATTGGCAGTATTATTCTGCAAAACCCATATCTTATTACCTCGAAAAGCCTATTTTTAAAAATCAGTGGCGGTCTTTCCTGACACACCTGGTATAGATCGTCTTGAAAGCAAGAGCTGGAAGGGAACAGCCAAGACGGGTTCCATTCACACCTCGCTAACGAAATCAAAAGAGCACTCGCAATGAAAGCTTTTCACGAAAATTTAGACATCTGGTCGCAAAATGTGTAGATATATGAGTAGCGGGAAGGGACCCTCCTATACGTACCCTTATATGTGCGTTCCGCCTGTCTCATCGGTGTGAGATACTCAGCGGCCTTTGACGTGCCGCTTCGCATTAAGCCACTAAAAGTAGCGGAGTCGGTGCATGGCGTCCACGTTCGAAAATTGCTTTCATTCGAGCTAAAGAAGCTCGAGAGGCATTAGACACAGGTTCCTTCAGCTGCTATTTTCCTCCCTCGGGCACTCTGCCTAACTGGCACTCTGGACTCCTCCATCTTGCACTTATACAGGCGATCTATAGGCAACGCCGCCCACATCTCCTCTTAAGGCACCATTTCTCTGATTTTTTATCGCACACTGCATCTTCCTCTATCAAGCATCTTGGCCAGAACAAAAATAAACGCAGAAAGGAAGGGGAAATGTTTTCGTGGCTTCGGCGTTCATGCAGCGCTTGCTATCAATCGCCGCGACTACCATGGAAGCACTCGAGGCTCCCCGGTGATCCATTTGGCGAGGTGATTTTTCCACACATGACGAATGATGGATCGGCCGCGCACGTGATAATCTCGGAAGCACGCGCACGGGCACGCTTTCTCCGGTATTGGCGAACAGTGCGCAGCATTTATGGGATTGCGCAGGGCTTAGCATCTGCACGTGGCCTTGCGTGTTGCTGTCGCAGGGCGTTTCTAAACTCTCAGCCAGCACTTTCAGTGCTGCACCGCAAAGCCAGGGAAAAGGTGGCCTGACCTTACCGACTCTTTAATGCGTTCTGGTCTCACTAACTCAAATGGACGGAATTCTGCAGCGAGTGAGCTCAATGCTTGTCGCTGTAAGAAAGAAGGATGCTGAGTCATAAAATTGCAGCGAAATAATGCCGCACTGTGACTGGCAAAAATTGCCGAACGTGAACCGCTTGCGTCACTGCCCTGAGGGCCTGGTATTAAACTCGACGTTAGATTGGTTTGGTTTATTGGGGTTTAACGTCCCAAAGCGACTCAGGCTATGAGAGACGCCGTAGTGAAGGGCTCCGGAAATTTCGACCACCTGGGGTTCTTTGACGTGCACTTGCAGCGCACAGTACACGGGCCTCTAGAATTTCTCCCCCGAAGAAATTCTACGGCCGCGGCGGGATCGAACCTGCGTCTTTCGGGTCAGCAGCCGAGCGCCGTAAACACTGAGCCACCGCGGCGGGGCTACTCGACGTTAGAGTGCTTTAGAAAATATACTCATAGAGACTGCAAGGACAAGAAAAAAAAAAGATATTTTAAGCAACCAAGGGTTTCTTGCAAGAAAAAAAAAATGGTTGCGCAGAACATCTTGTCAGCGTGTATCATTTTTAGAGCGGCGCGCCCGTTCCCTTTTCTTCACTACCAGGAACAACTACAGGGGAGCCTGCAAAGCGTTATGCAAACTGCATATTAAAATCCCATTAAAAAAAAACGCACCACTGTCTGACAAAGGCCGTGCGAAGATCACAACACCTGCGTACGCTTGTTTATGGTATTATTAATTATTAACCAGATGTTTGACTAGAGTTAATTGCCGAGCGGCAGTTCAAAAGATCGTTTTTGGGGGTTCAGCGACCTACGTTTTTGCGCGTTGAGCTGACAGCGAGGTAATGAAATGCTGCAGCGAAAAACGTCATGCATAAAAATGAGCACGGCACGCTGTTGATTGTTAGAGAAAAAAATTGGGGTTGGAGCAGACTGACGAACTCATGCGGTTAATGCTGCGCTCAGGTTGACGTGGACACTTCGGTGATGGCGTCTAATGGAAGCCGCCTTTGCTGTCCGGGACAAACGACGGCGTTCCGTCAAAGCCGTCTCTGCGATATCCATTTTTGAGCTTTTTGTACAGTTATCTGTCAAAAGAGGTTTGGCTGTCGAAAGTAATATTCTACGCAGCGACCCCAGATTCCTTTCTCGCTTCACGATTAGCATCCCTGAACCCTAAGCTACAGAGTGTTTCTCAGGTATAGACCCTAAGACAGGGCGACCAAGTCACATAGTTATCGAAGGACCTAGGCAAAAGGCATGGTACTGTCTGCATGGTACTACAGTACAATTAACATAAGTACACCAGTGTTCACTGAAAGTTCTGCCGCACTAACTCACGCGCGCTACTGGGCTGCAGTACTTATCTGATCCGTGCGCCCATGGTCGTCTTCTCTTCACCGGCCCAGCGCCTGCTCTACATGGTTAACTGCTGAAGTCCGAAATTCATCTGCACTTCGCGGGTGTGGCTTAGGCAGTCTGGGGTCCAAGCGGCAAAGCAGGATTCAGCGCCACCCGCAATGCCAAGCTCAATAACTTAACCCGGCTTCACGACTCCGGCATAGACAGTCTTGCGTGCGGAGTGCCACTTGATTGTTGAAGAAAAACAAGAACGGAAAGTAAAAATGTAGAAGAGCACCTCACCTGTATTAACCAAGTGCCGATTTTTCTATCAGTTCAACTAAGCAGGAAGACAAATTTGCACTGTACGCATCGTTCAGTGTCAATTCTCTGTAAGTAGGATAACGAGGCTTCTTCACATGTGCAAGCCGCTGCTGCAGTATAGGCCCACGAACACGAACAAGCATTTCCCGGGAACCCTTGTTCTGTTTTGGGAAAGATAGCGCGAGGCGCAAGGGATGGTGTGGTCACGTGGTCGCGCCATAGTTCGGTGGCACCCCATGTGGGGTGCCCGTCCTGCCCCTCTGTCCCCCTCCTCTCGGTTAGCTGGGCCGCACAAAAGATCTTTGACGACGGCGACGTCGTTACACACGCTTTGCCCCCGAACCTTCGCATTAACAGCTAGCGCTGCAAAAACAAAAAAAGGAAAAAATGAAGAAAACTTCCTACGTGAGAACGAATCCTCTTGAGTGTTGTGAGGCTGCGCTGGAAACGCTCCCCAATATCTATGCCGCCCGAGCGGGAAAGAGTGACGCATGAAAACGGAGCAGAAGACAGCAGAACTATGAGTGCATAACAGCTTCTTTCTTTCGGTAATATTTAAAGTGTTTCCGGAAAAAAGTAGGCTTATATCTTCGAAATTTGCATTTTTGTATCCTTATTTGCACCTGGGGCGAGGACAAAAGAGGTCATTGATATTAGAAGAGAGCGCCATGCTATGCGCGGAACATTTCATTGGCCTTTAACGTCATTACCTCGATCCCGGGAAAGCACGAAAATGCGATGAAACCATCCACTATTCTTCCAAGCGAACAGGTTCACCCTAACACTAGGTATTGGCGGATGCATACAGGAACCAATCTAAAAGCCTTTCCAATGTAATGAAACAGTGACCGGTGAAGGGGAGGCCGGAATTCGACTCGTGGAATGCGCCCTACAACACACACAAAAAGAAAAGTAGGTGCGAGAGGAGAAGGAGCGCCGGCAGCTCCTGGTTCTGCCTTGCAAATTGAATTAGGGGAGAAATACTCCCCAGGCTCTCGACTCTATAGATATGCCATTCTGATCACGAGCACGCGGACACTTAATTGAATACACGCCGTCACTGGCATATGTGCACTAATATTACGCTGAAGATGAAAGACACGCACCCACGGGCGCGCATTCATCACACTTTCCGATCCATCTTCGCTCGCTGCCCGATAGTCGGCCTGGCTGCAGCGGGCTCACTCAGACCCCAAACGTCGTCGCATTAGCGGCACCCAGACTCTTTGCCTGCGTTGCACTTGTGATTGCTGCACACTTGGAGCCAGGTCGCGTTCAAGGGTTAGCCACACGAGGCTTACGATACTGCACGAATACAGTTCTTTCAGAAACAACACAATGGTTTTGCCCCTGTTTGTCAGCAAGCGAGGCAACAACCAAAAAGGGAATTGTTCGTATGGAGGCGCTGCACGCATTTAGCCGTAAAGTAGCCAGAGCAGCTCTTTTCCTTTATATTGTGACGAAGAAGAAGAGGGCAGTGGCGCGGGACGGAGCGCTCGTGCTAAGCCCACAGCCATTAAACCATATTATCATCTGTCATCATGTCGTGCTTTTCCTAGGCTTGCCACCTCGTAACATTTGGTGTGAGGTGCGGGTTCCTCCTCGTCATCCTGGTCCCTGGAGCATTGCCACCTTCTGCTCGCCTTCGTCGTTGGCCGAGGGAACCTGGACTCCGCCGCCAGCTCAACCCGAGCCCGACCTGACCAGAACCGACCAGCCGCTTTCCCCCCGCCCCGTCCCCAGCCCCGACCACAAGACACGACGACCATGACGCAGCATGACCCGACGACGACCCGAATCAAGACGGCACCCCCGCCCAAGCTGTCCGGCGAGTCCTTAATCCCTGACCTTCGGCTGTGGCGACCGACCGCTGGACCTGAAGCTCCAGGGACAACCATTCACCAGATCATCTCGTTCATCTTGGTGGCAAGCCTTTCATCTTCTTCTATCCTTTGTGATCATGGTCATCGCCACCTCATCATTGAGAATTTCAGCAATCGATCGGGACGATCGCTCGGAGGACCCGTGTCGTGTTACGAAGAAGAGGGCAGTGACGCGGGACGGAGCGCTTGTGCTAGGCCCACGGCCATTAAACCATATTATCATCTGTCATCATGTCGTGCTTTTCCTAGGCTTGCCACCTCGTAACAATATTGCGAACTGCGCATGCGCGTGGCACGTACACTGCTGCTTTCTTTTCTTGGAAATCAAGCAGTCAGTGGTGACGGCTGGACAACGTTTAAGTTTATTCGACCAGGTGTTCACGTCGTCAGGCTGAACGACGGACTTCAGATGAAAATGCGGACAGAAGATGTAAAGAGGATGTCACGTCAGCTTTGTTAAGATTTATTTCCGTCTCTTGCCTGTCCCTGCTGCAACAATGCCAGGAGCCTTCTTGGGTAGGTAAAATAGCGACAGAGCAGATGAGATCGTTGCCACTTAAAGGACAGCTGAGTTGGGTGTTGGGGATTGTAGCCGTAATAGCGACAGAGCAGATGAGATCGTTGCCACTTAAAGGACAGCTTAGTTGGGTGTTGGGGATTGTAGCCGTAATAGCGACAGAGCAGATGAGATCGTTGCCACTTAAAGGACAGCTGAGTTGGGTGTTGGGGATTGTAGCCGATATACGGCCACTCACAAGTCGGCGTATCAATGAGTGAACCCGTAAGCACATGTAATGACAGGCAATGACACATGAATTAGCATATTAATTTATATAGCCTTGCTAGTGGTCTTTAATAACATCGTGTCTACCCTCAATGCTAAAGTTGTTGAGAATATAATGCCGTGCTCTGATACGGACTGCAGCATGAGATTCCGCCCTTCTGAGAAACACGAGCCGTGGGAGCAAGTATCATCCAAAGCGGCGCTTCTTTCTTTTTTGTTACAAAAGTCCGGTTAATCTCTCTTTCAAATGATTTGGTTATAATACGAAAGTGAAGCGTGAATTCCATGAAGTAGCCACTGCTTCATTGCTCACTCAGAAACAGACATCCATGGACATGCACAAAGTCTGTCGGCCTGTGGAGGTGTCGCCCTGTTGTCTAGCTTCCGCACTCGGCGTCCGCCTTGCAAGAAGCTTCAGCCGGAAAGCCTGCGTCCAGTATACTGCGTATAGCTGTTGAAGCCGTCGACTGAAACAAGCATCGCTGCGTTTCATTCCGAACTCACTTTCTGTATACCACGAGATGGTGCGCGTTGATAAATGATCGTTTTGTTAAGTTCACAATTAATATACGCTACTTTCGCATTAGTTTGGGTTGGAGTCGGTGAAAAGAATGTTCTCTTTTGTAAGATATGACGTAACAATCCAACTCCTTTCTCTTCGCTGTAGCATAGCGCGGTCGTGACGTTATGTGTAAAACGCCTGGCTCGCAGTCCCGGACTCTCTCAGTCGATCGAGGATACCCACCACGCCATGGACACGCTTTCTTTTCAGCTGCCGAAAAGCTTATGTGACGTTCTATCGGGGACAAAAGCCTCAAGGACGCAACTGACGATCTTAGCGTACAGGTGCAATGTGTGCCAATGTTTAGCTGATTTCAACAGCACACATTAGAAAACCCAAGACCAAATTTCACCTCCGTAAATGTGGTCTGGAATTGCCGACTGATAACAAAGCTATAAACGCTTTGGTTGCCGCTCGCGTGGACTTTTGTCCCCGATAGTGCGTATATGGGACATATTTTTAACTGGAGCCAGGCAGTGAACACACTGCATAAAAGAAATGAAATGGAAGCGCAAGCAGACTTGCAATGCCCGCACGGGAAGCGCAGCCCCCGGGACCTGCTACAGTACGCGACCTCCCTCGCTTCACATTCTCGAGGGCGCGCCACAGCGTGCAGCGTGATCGGCGGTGCTTTCGAGCTGATCCAGCTGAATTCGTAGGTGCAAGGCTACCAAACGCCGATCTAAGCACGTGGCAAGCGAGAAACAGCCTCGTGTCCACGAGCAAGGAGCTGCTCGACCGCCACCCGGAAAAAGCGATCGGCGGTTCGCGCCGCCGCACAGAGAAGGGGAGGGAAGTGATAACGACACCTCCCGAAGTTGTAAGCACACTGTTCATTAGTCGCCATGCGTTGGCGCCGCATGATTGCGCGTTTCGCTGCGCGTCACCTCAGACGCCGCTCGCTCAAATTATCGCCAAAGGGCCCGCTCGCGCGGCTCCCTGCGCTGGCGCGGCCTCGTATAACATCTTCTTCGCCTCCGGGATACCGGGGGGGGGGGGGGGGGGGGCTGCGCAGGCGCAAATGATGGATGCGATTTTTGCAGGTATGTACCCGCGAAAGGCACATCCTATCTGCAGATCTCGCCCGGGCGGAATGGAGCTCCATGGAGCTGCCTATCGAGCACTCATCTGTGCGCTGGCGCGCATATCCCACTGTGTATACACTGCGACGCGTCTAATAAGCAATTACGGGCACGAAATGCGAGGCTGGGCACGCCTGCAGCTACAACAGGAAAATTGCACCGCACGCCACGCTGTAGGTACTGCAGCCACATGCACACACCTGAGGACTTGATTGCGCATTCCTCCTTTTCGGCGAGAATGTAGCCAGTATTTCAGACAGATACCGGCCACGGGCAGTGTGCTTGCTGATCACCCAGTGCAAAGCGGGAGTGATTAGCATGGACGCCCGATCGAGCGAACGCTCATGCCTCTCTAGCCGCTAAGCAGGTTTTCCAGACTCAAGAACTGGAGCTGGCGTCGCCTGATACTGTGATGGTTGCAAAGTGCTAACGGGGTTTACAGCCCTCCTATCGAATCACACCTATCATTCGTCGTACCGCTCGTCAGATGGAGAGACGAATGAAGACATGGAGTAATGGATGGATCAAGTCTAGCGCTTGTTTTCTGCGGCGCGAAGGCTGACGGAGGGAGAAAGTGCGGCTGAGGACGAACGATCATTGAACCCTTGCCATTTAGCAGCTGTGTGGAGGACAAAGATTCCATAGGTCCTTTAAAAGCGGAAAAATGTTGCTACATAAAGGCCATTCCTAAGGGTCTCGACAGTGGGCCCAGATATGCTCCAAGTATCACTGCTGACTGATCAGCTGTCTCCTATGACTTGAAGGCGAGAATGCTGGGCGGTTTCCGTTGACAAGCGGGATGGATATGAAATGCAGATCATGACTTGCTCAGGGATGCGAAAAGCTACGAAAATGTCTTGGTCAGATTCACTGCAGAGAAATGATTCTGTCCCAGACTCGCGGGGAGTCCCTAAAAAAAAATTGGAGGGGACACTTACGCTCCGCCTTAAGGCTATGACATGATAGCGTAATGGGTTAGTTACCATATGTACAGATTGGTCATTTTGTTCTTTACATTCATAGAACCGTGGAAGTACTCATACCCCTCCTGGCGCAGAGGTGC
Organism: Amblyomma mixtum; assembly: GCF_055824585.1. Taxonomy (NCBI): domain Eukaryota; kingdom Metazoa; phylum Arthropoda; class Arachnida; order Ixodida; family Ixodidae; genus Amblyomma; species Amblyomma mixtum. The sequence continues at coordinate 177,445,206 of NC_143014.1, forward strand.
AGAGGTTAAGCGATGCGCCACTGCCCTGCGATGGCAGGTGCTCCCAGCGGGCCCTTGTGCGGCCCAGGTTTACTCTTCCCGAGCTACCAATCATTAATTTAACTGCCAACTGTCATGGTGGGCAGTTTTCCCACTATTCGGTGGACAGGTTGAGATGACGCCGCAAGGTCACTTGACCTAGGTGGCCCACTTCCTCATACGTTGCCCCTGAGGACCACCTGCCAGAGCCGAGCTCGGGATTTTGGTAACTCATCGACGATGACAACGCCGGCAACGTCGATACCAGATTTTATAAGGAGCGGGGCATTTAACGCGGTCCCGTTAGTATATAAGGCTTGTAGTGCGTCTAATCCGGCCCCAAATCGGCCTACACGATGTATAGAAGTTTCAAAAATAGCAAGTAGATACCGTTGCATGTACTCACTACCTACTTACCATTGATCAGGCTATTAGCATGTACGCTCACTTTTGTTCAGCCAGTTATTCCACAATATGTAACAGCTTTTTATTAGGCTCACGCCACAAGACTTATAGTGCTTTGCAAGGACTATTCGTCAGTTAAGTTCGTTTCGCATTTTAGTTTACTAGAAGACAGAAGTACAGTTCGGAAGAAGTTTCATACACCGGCAACGGCCAAAACATTTCAGAACGGTGTCAAAATTGCTCATTTCACTCTCCACACAGGCAATAACAGCAGAGACGTGCCAAATAAGATTGATTGATACGCGCGTAGTAAAACTGCATTACGTTTCGACATATATTGCAACATTATGCATGCTTCATAACTGAAAATGCCTGCTTTTACCATGACCTTAGAAGAGCCGAATGTTCCCCACTTCTAGCCGCCATATTGAAAACGCCTCGTACAAATCAGGCGAAAGACCCGTTTTTGGTTACCTTCTTACTGATTTATTAAAAACAGGTCATACACAAAACCCTCGCCAAGCAGCTGTTCAGCCGCGCGAGCACTTGCTGCAGAGGTTTGTTGCCAGATGCGGGCCAGCGGCGAACGTGCAGCTCTTCGGGAAAAGGTGCTTATAGACAAGCTGCATATAAAACAATGTGCTCAATAAGGAAAAGAGAAAATAGAGAGGTGAGCTGAAGAGGGAGAGAGAGAAAAAGACGACACTGCCTATAACGACCCTGGCGCGCCAAACGAGCCGCCCGAGGGAAACGCGTCGCGTGCCAGGAGATCCACCCGTCCTGTCCGCTTATCTAGCGCGGTTCGCGTGGCCGCACTTATCAGGACCGCACGCCTGCCACGTTCCGCGAGCCGCACCTCGACCACCGGTGTAAGGACGGAAGCCGTTGGACGCCGTCAGCTTTCGCCACAACGCCTGCGTTGCGGCGATCTGAACAACACGCGTGATGACCGAATCGTCAGCGTGTCAGCAATCTAGCACTCGATTCAGGCATGTCCGCATCGAAGAAATTGAGTTTCTTTGATGTGCAACTAGGGCAGCTCTTTGTTAGCGTGTCTTAGTTGCAGCATTGCACGAACTTTGCTGTCCCCGTTATTTTTTTTTTTTTTTGGTACTGGTGTATTTTAAAAAAAGGCAGATTCTGGGCAGTCCGTTCCCCTTCAGCGCTCGATGGATGCACACTGGGTGACGCTAATCATTTTGAGGCTAAATGCACCACTTCCTAAATCAGATTTGCGACAAAGGTCTTCACGCACAGCTGGGCAATTAGAAAACGCTGCTTGTTGAGAGCTGAAGTGACGATGTGCATGTCAGACAAGCCATGCCACGCATGTAGATCAACTTGGGAGTAGGAAAAAACATCCCAGGAAGATACGTCCCCGGAAAAAATATTCCCCGAGGAAGCGCCTTCTAAGTAAAAATGTTCCCAAGTGAAAGTCACCCAAAGAATTAATTCTTCCGGAGCCCACTTGGCAAAGAATTGCCCTCTTTATTGAAATCTTTCTTGAATATGAGAATAGTTGTAAGCGGCGTGAAGTATTTTGCAGTACCAGATCATACCACGGCCATGCACTCTCCATTCTGAAAATAAATACCGCAGCGTTTAAATCACTACTGAGAGAAGTATCCGATATTTAGCGCTCTGCATGCCGTTGAACCACGTCTGCTAACCTGTACATACATTTACACTGCAAGCGCTGGTGCCAGCGCGAAGCTGCTTTCTCCAGGTGCAATGCATAGGCGCTGAAGTACCACCCCCTAAATATTTGCATCGGGCTCATGTTATAGCTTGATGATAGTGCACAGGACATGGGCAGTGCTTGTGCCACGCTATCATTAACCTATAGATAAGATGCCAAGCAATAAACGTCCTTCTCATCAAGTGTTCTGTTGCAAATCTTCCGAGCTTTGAGCGATATACCACCGACACACTTGCGTTGCGTTGACCATACTGTTGCGTTTACGGGTCGACGATTCGTTCCTCTGTTAGCCAACTTAAATCCGCTTCATGGGGCGAGAGGCCACTAGTGGCACCTCCGGCATGTGAGGCGGATGCTCAAGTCACTGCGGTGTAGGAGAGATTTTATGGCAACCTTTGGGGGACATTTTTCCTACTTCGCAAATGGGGATGTTTTTTTCCGAGGACGTTTTTCCGGGGACGTATCTTCCGGGGTTGTTTTTTCCGGACCTCGCTCAACTTATATGTGCGATTTCAGCTGTGCTTTAGGTAAAAAAATCGATCCTCAGTGTTAGCACGACCATGTGTTAGCACGACCATCGCTGAAAGTATCGTCAAGTATAGGATCCGGTCACCGAGGTCACTCTGTTCTCTTATTGGCGCGAATTGTACTTTGCAATTATACAAGACCGCAAAATCTAGTTTTAACAACGCTTAAGGAGCGAAAATTACCTCTCTCTTAATCCACAGCTGGTGCATTTGAAGAAATTTCTTCCGGCATTTCCTTTAGCTCTTCTATTTCTGGTCCCAGGCATCAAGAGCTTTCTCGGCAGGGAGCGAAAGCATGCACCCACCAGTGGACGCTGTCAATATCAACCCCCGGGCGTCGATAGCCCCCTGCGGTCAGCCGCCCCACCTCTTGCTGGGAAGGCAAGTGCCGCGCTTCGTGAGGCGAATGCATTAGTGGAAGGCGTATCGGACCATGAACGCTTGTTGCAACTTATATCGCGCGTACCAGATTCGACGCGCGCTGTCATGCCCGCTGTCTTCCGTTTTCGCATTCCGCCGCAGTGAGAGTTATATCTGCGGTGTTGTTGCCTCATTCCTGTCTTTATCAGCGCTTTCCACTTTCGGAAGAAGGGAAAGAGCGCAATGTGCGAAGGTGCGAAGTCCGGAGCTGCCATTCGGTTTTTAGACTCTGCGGCGCTGTATATTTCAAGGAGGTATACGAATGCCAGTCAACCAGTATCTTCCTTGATTTATAGTTAGTTCCTTTTTTTTTTTCGAGATGAACAAACTTGCATTTCCAGCAGGTATTTGCTGCGCATTTTAGGCTTGCAGGTTCTGCAGGTTGCAGTGTCCATGTTTGGTTACGATTACGCAATAATGAAACTGTTCTTAATTAAGTTTAAGAGACTTCGGACAAACGCACTGATGCTCGTTTATTTTTTTTTCCTACATCGAAGCTTAGCTCGATGCCGAGAAAACCAGTATCAAAATTAGGGTGAGCGCCGATTTTCCATCACGAATACCTTACAAAGCGACCATTGGAAAAATTCACCAAGTGAAACCCGACAAAGCTTGTCGAAAGCTGCTGAATTCAGTAGACGCATATCGCACTGCAAGAAGAGAAGTCTACAACTTACCAGAAATTGTAGGCAGCATACAACAGCCCCGATCGTAAGTCAAACAGCAGAATAAAAGACCAATACTTAAGGACAAGCGTTATCCGGTTTGATTATCTAGAAGGAAACACTGGCAATATTTTCTGTGCGCTGCGATTCCAAGCTGCCAAAGCTGCCATCTGTGATAGAGAGCTCTGAAAGGTGTCCTGGACCACTCACGGTATAAGTGTGAATGCGGAGAAAAGGTGCGATGCCAACCATAATTTTTTTCCTTTGCTAACAAACTTCGAGCAAATTTCAACCACAACTGCCTTTTTCTTGAGATATTTAGTAATTCGCTTGTAATCCGCTCTTCGAGTTTCACATTCAGTCTGTTGCAATTCCTGCTTGGAATCTTCAGGAGGGGCATCCATTTTAATATATTTTATTTTTTGAAAAATTACTCGCTACACCCCCCCCCCCCCCCCCCTTTTTGTGTACGGTTCCTGCCATGTGACGGACGATGCAGATCATTTTATATATGTTTCGCTTATTTTTTATTTGCTTGTATTTGACAGCACCTGCCAGGCATCTAACGACAGTTGACAGGGGCTGCCTAATCGTTAACGGTTGAAGTTAACTCAGCTAACAGAGAGAGGCACAACATGGCGGATTACGTTCCATGATGGCTAGCTCTCTAGGCGTTACAATAGTACCCCCCATGTAAACAGGGCAAAACAGTTTGACTAGCCGATTTCACTGGCGTCATAGGTACCCGCTTCGCAAAATGCTACAGAAATCTACTTTTTGCATGCAAAAGCTGTCGTTAAAAATTTGCGTAAGTTAGGGCACATTAACTTAAAAGATACTAGCGGAGACAAAAGCCTCTAGGACACGCTAGAAGCGACTTGCATGAATAGACGCAATGCTTCGCAACAATTACCTCATTTAACGGCCGCACAGTTGAGCACATCAGCCTGATTTTCACCTCCATGAGTGGAGTTTCAAGATCCCGCCTAATAACAGAGCTATCGGCTTCGGCTGACGCTCACGCGTCCTGGAGACGTTTTGTCCCCGATTGCGCATTAAGGGGGCGCAGCCATCCGCGGCTCGGCCTAGCTGAATTTAAATGATAAAAGCAGCTTAATCGGAATAGAAACCGCGTCAAGCTGTATGGTTGCTGCAAGCACACTCAATTCACAAAATGAACCATAGAGGTGATTTCTCGATTGTACAAAACGAAAAACTTCCTGCTATGAAATATATCAGTTGCGCCAATAATAAATAGGTGCCAATTGCTCAATCAAAGTCCCTCTGTACTAAATCCTCCGGCCCCACCAAAAACAAAGAAAAGCAAATCAAAATTGCAAGCCGCCTTCAAAAGTTGCTCTAGTGCGCATTCTTCCGACTGCGCACAATAAGGAAAGAAAAAAAAAAAGAGACGGAACAGGCACTACGTTGCTTTGACGTGCACGAAAGATCTTTTTTATTTTGTTGTTGTGTGCGCCGACAGCAATATTCGCGGTTTCTCTTGGATCTGAAACGCCTTGTCTCCTAACTGTGCGGAAATTTCTTTATGGCCTTGACTGGACGTGTAATACTTTATATATTGTGTGCATCTAACAACATTGGCTAAATTGACAGTGAGGACTTCGTCTTGTCTTTCCTTCTTTTGCGTGTCAGTCTTGTGGTACCACAAGACTGTGGATCCTTTCCAACAAGCCCAAATTTCCACCCTATGCAATATAGACCGAAATATCTATTGAGGAAAGCAAAGTATACTTTGCTGCCCTCTCGTACGACTACGGCCATGTGCATCCACAATTTTACTCCCAGAGATAACCTCGCATCAGTATCGCTATACTGGTGTATGCAAGCATTACAATATATGAACGGGTTCCAACGTGCCTCGTCTCATCTGGAAGACTTTGAAAACAAAGCTGTTGTACACTAGCAGAATGGAAAAAACCGCCACGTGGGTCTACTTTACGAGCCCGTTGAGAGAAAACGTGTCCTTTTCTTAGATATAGTACGGTGGGCGAAGCAGCGGCCACCGATAATGCACCGCTCTTTTAATGTCGCATGTCCTCGTGGGTGCTCGGATTTCCTTTCCCCGTTTAGACTCGCGCTTTCATCAGGTGTAGGCCTCCACACTATTGCCTATTTCTTTTTTCCCTTATCTCTGTGTGGTGCCTGCACTCCGCTTTAGCCGGACCATCTGAGATTGAAGTAGGGTCAGACTGATCCCGTCCTCAGCTTTCTTTGTCATTCCACACACCAATTGCATCTCTCACATCAAAAGATTTATATGCCCGTCTGCCTCTCGTCTGCTTCTCACCTGCCTTCCGTCTGCCTTTTATCTGTCTTTCGTCTGCCTTTCGCCTGTCTTTCGTCTGCCGCTCGCCTACCGTTCGGTTACCAGGCTGCCACGAAAGACATGAGCGGCATAATATAAAGAGAAAAACTACCGTTGCGCACCTTTGGTGGCCGTAACATTGAAAGCTGTTTTCATTTTCCCTTTATATAGATTAGGCGTTCCCTCAGGCCTGACGTAAGTGACTGAACTTCTGGATCGTCTGCCCGGCAACTAAATGCGTTTTTTTACAAGCTCTCTCCGGCTTTACGAGTACCCTGTCCGTCTTCCTCGTTACCAGAGTCCGCCAAGCTTCGAACACGCGTGTAAATACGTATGCGTGCGCTCTGGGGAAAATACGCTGTAGTATTCGAAATTTTTTCGTATGCTTTTCATTCTGCGAGTTGTAGGCTGGGGTTATACTTACTGCTATTATATGTAAGCATGGCGCCCAAAAATCTCGGGCTGACAATGAAGGACTGATGCCTTACAGAATTTAAATATTCGTAGGTACTTCTTTGATGCATCGTGCAGTGTGCTTCCCAACTGAACGACTCGTGTTCTGCGTCTTGTTCTTATTTTTGTTTTGCATTTTTAAGTAATACTGAAATTCTAGAGGTGTCGCTTTCTGTAGCAGCCATTGGCTCGAGTTGTCTTTTCAACAATAACGTATTGAAAAAAAAATTTGAATTCAAAGCTATGGTGGTATAATTGAAAAATTTATATAAAATGAAGTAAGTGAACAGCTCCACCACAAGCATCACCAGTGGTACTTTTTGCTTGTTTGTGCAGCTAGGTTAGCCTACTCTGAACGCAAAAATGTATACGTCCCACAGCATCTGGTGCGTCGTGTGTTTTACCGTTACCTATAACAGTCGTAGCTAACTGAAACGTCCGTGCAATACCGCGCTCAAAGCGAGTTACTCAACGTGTCCTGTTTACCCTGGGCAGCGCTCATAAACATGTTAAAGCTATATTATGGAGGCAGTCCGGCTTGCTCGAGAGCGAGAACAGTAAGAGAGCCTGTTTACGGGCACTGAACTTAATTGCGGCCGGCAGAGTGCGTTTGCGCGTAAAATCAGCCAGTACGTTACTCTACAAGTCTTAAAAGCCCATTCCTGTCGATGGCCCTTTCTCTGTTTTCTTTAGCGCTGCCTCGCATCTATCGTTCGAAAACAAGTACTTAAGGAAAACTGCCGGGTAACAAAAACTCAATGAAAGGTCACAATTACACCGCAGGTGACGCAGCAAGGGGCAAACAAGTCATTAAAACAAAATGTATCCTATATATACAATGCCTGTTTTATTTCTTGAATTTCCTGCCCATATGTTGTGCTGTTACATCAACTGTGAAGTTGAACCAACTAGCCAAGGCTAAGTAACATTAACCACACATCAATATCCAATCGAAAACATCCAACATTTCCTGGCACTTTTTTTTCTTATGAGAAGAATTTTTCTACTTAAAAACATACTCGGCTACAGGCTCTCCTTAAGCAGCAATAGGGGCGTGCTCATATAAACATCATCTTCATGCCATTCATTGCATTGTACTTCTAAATGTTAAAAAAAAATCAGCAAAGTGCTGCCTAATGCGAGAACTTCCACGTTCCATGTGTACTTGCGTATCAAAATCACAGTCGTGCCTGAGCTCAACCTTCGTCTTGCAATATCCTGTACGTAACCTGCGCAACAATTTCAGAATGCATGGTTCGGTAGCGATGCCATGTGCATAAACCTTTTTGATCCACGTCTAAGATCGCCGTTGCAGACATGCGCCCGATTTTCTATAGAAAATATCTTATACATCCCCTTCGTCCTGAACTGGCTTAACCCATCTAACCTTCAGAAGCACCTACTAGATTTCGCTGAATGGCACTGTAGTCGTGAGGAGAGTGGTTCTCAAGTTCTCTTGGAGTGCACCAAAATACCCTGCATAAAGACAGATTTTAACGCTCAGGACAGATTTTAACGCTCAGCTGGAAAGTTTGGGCGTGCCCCTCGTGTCTGAAAACAAAGGGTCGCTTTTGGGGCTCACAAGCCAACTGCAGCAAATGGCCATGAGTATTTCAGAGATGTTTTGAAGGACACTGGTCAAAATGAGTATCTGTGTCCGTTGGAACAATATATGTGCGTGCAAAAGCACGCACGTCAGGACTAAGTCATTATTTTGCGTTTGTTGTCAACTGGGTTGAAGGGAACTGTGCATAGCATAGCATGCGCAGGCAACTTCTCCAGCACAGGGTGGAGGCTGTGCAGACTGTATGGTAACACAATGCGCAGTAGATCTTTCCTATGGCTGCGCACAATCTCGCTAGTTGATTAAAAGAGTGCACCAAACCGTCCCCGTGGGTCGGTTTCAAAAATGTAAGTGCTGGTCAATGTGTGTACAATGACGCACAGCGCTTTCTCTATCAGCTTCGTCCCCGTCAATGCGGGTAAGAAGCGGTTGAAAACCAAGCTCTCACAAAGAGTACTATGTTTGTCTCCCAACCGTATACCTCCGTTCAGCTTGGTCAATGCGCCGCCGTTGCCCGTGGAGACGCGGCTCCTCGCTTCGGCTAAGCATTTTACGTCTTACGCGCGATGCGTCAGGAGCAAAAGCGAATGAGCCGGTGAACAACCGGCCAATGGGGAAGCATGACAGCCGCAGAAAGCGAAATGCGTCAAATTGACCGGCGCCAGCCTTTTTCTTTCTACCCCCGGGTGCAGCGCTTCGATACATTTCAAAATGGGTTTCCTGCCGAGCGGCGGACAATGCGGAAAATGGCAAGCACCGATCGATCGCCGGAAGCATCCCGCCGTTCACGAGATGCGCTCGTGCGCGAAAACCTCGACCATTCTTTCGTGCGGAAAAGATCCGGCCTGCATCTCCCGCAGCCGGATGGTATTGTTGTCGTTCGCGGGGAAGCGGTGCCGTTCGGCGGAAAGCGAGAACCAGTCGTTATGTGCAGCGGTTTTGTCGAATTGAGTCCTCGCACCGCAAGCGCAGCTTGAAAAGAAGTTTGAAAAAACTTTATATATATATATATATATAGATATATATGTATATATATAGAGAGAGAGAGAGAGAGAGACGCATTCTTGTTTTTCACTTGCACAAGAGGAAAAGGGGGGCTCCGTCAAAATAGGTAATGGGCTCCACGCAGTGTTGAACAAAGCGAGAAAAGCTACGGCAGCGGCACCGCATCACAAAACGCGGCACGCTGCTGCCGCGCACGCAAACGCCTGCAAAATATTGGAGTGAAAACATGCGTCCCCCTCCTCTGCATCAGACGTAAACACACGCCGTCGTTGCGTTTATTTGTCAGCTGTCTCAGTTTACCCCGTTCGGTCTTGGGACTGAGGAAATATTAATTTCAGAAAGAAAAGCTGAATTTTTTTCAACGCGAGTGCTATGACGACAACTGGAAGTACGAGCGACAGCAAATCTACAGATACATATATTTTTGCACCGAAGCCAGCATCTCGGCGTGCAGGTAACAAAAAGATAGTGATATTTTATATCAGCGCATGAGTTTGTCTTCTGCTTTCTTTATTAAATAACGATTAAATAACCATTAAAAAGTGGCTTCAGCCAAAAGACACGCTGGATAAGGAAGGTTGGCGGCTTCTTACGCTGTGTGCAACTTTGAGAAAAAAAAAACTACAGTCTCGACTAGGCATTATGTTACTGTGGAAACGAGTGCATTGAGATGAGAGAAGTAAACATAAACAGAGGAGGCAAACATTGACACAGGACGGGATCTCAGTTGCTTTGGTTTATATGTTTGTATATTACAGCAAAATGAGCAGGTTAAGCGAGAAACCACAAGTACTAAGGACCCTCCGATCGTTCTGCCTCCATGGGGGCGTAGAGGCTGCCGCGTCAGATGAGACGCACGCCTGTCAATGGCTTTTGTTCGGCTCCCTAAAAGATTCGAAATCGTTTTCGTCATCACTGTGAGCAAAGCAGCAATAGAGCTCACTTGCAAGTTGCTCATTTCGCAACCGCAAGAGTATATGTTTAATGGCAAGCCGCGTCGACTCGTGTAACTCAAGGACATATTGAGGACGTCGGGGTTAATTCGACTGCAAAAGACATCATGGCAGCGTGGTTATTACTTACACACTACGGACCGCGTGGCATGTGAAGCAGCACCGTGCGCTCGATATTTCGGCCAGCGTACATATGGATCATGTGCAAGTGGATGCACATGATTTCAATGCATCCAGTTCCTAGGTTGTTTTTTTCGCGTGTATGTTGTTCAGCTGCATGCTTGAAATGATGTGCGCTGATCTTTCAGCACAACTTTCAATAATGGTTTGCTTTGGCATACTTGAACCGTATGGAGACTGACAGTTGGTTAAGTCTGTTTCTATACTGACATAAATTTTGATGCGTTTTGTAGCCTAGCTTTACGTGTTCTTGCTTTTATTAAGCGGGTGATCATTTCGTATGCGTTCTTTGGGTGCGAATCATGGAAGAGCCCTAAGTTTTATTGAACGCTGCAGCAATTAGCCGCGTTAGGCGCCTCTTCGATTATCTGACTGTGTTGCCGATGTGAGCCTAGACGATGTGGTGTTCAGACTTCCTGCCAAGTGATCAGGAATGCACCAGCGAGTACGTGCGACGCCCTTTCACAATTTTACTCGCCTCCTATCATATTTGTTAATCTCAGGTAAGACATGCCAGCACACTTTTCTCAGTGATCTGATTCAAAAGATGTACAGGAGCATTTGCCAAAAGTAACCAGGCTGCAGTTTTCTTCTCAGTCGTATTTTAAAGCTATTATGCCAGCACTCAACTCAAATCTCTGTATGGTATAAGAAGAACCCCTGTCCTCATATTCAAATAACTTTTTAATTTTTTAATCTCTAGGGAAGCCATGAGAAGTCTACTATACGAATGAGAAGTAAACCATGCAGCCTGGTTACTTTTGTGAAAGACTGTACTCTGTTCGTCACGCTTAGAGTGACCACGGCAGCGCGTGGCCCCGCGCTCCGGCGAGCGCTGGAGTCGTGCTCTCGCGGAAGCTGAAGCAGGCGCAGGGCGTTCGACAGGAAGAGGCTGAAGCCACGCTCCTGCATCAAGGTGAAACCTACTTTTCTCCACGTTAAGATCCGGTTTAACCCTTTCTCGTGTTCCCTCTAATTATGTGGCTACAGTGCATAGCCAGCGTATAGCCTGCGTATAGCCAGCGTATGACGTATAGATTCCAGTGTATGGCTAGTGATAGCCAACGTATAAATTTAGACGAAAAAAAATGTGGCTTCTCATATGAGGTTAGCGGGTTCGTTGCGTTGGGGCTTAAAAGATATCTAAACCTATTGTTGGCACTTTCTACGTACCGCTTCGACAAGGCTTTTTGTTATGCTATCGAAAGAAAGTGCCACCGTTGCTCCCGCTTCCCTGAATACAGAGGAGCGGGTAGCATGTTCTACAGGGCGTTCTATAGAAAAATGCTAGAGAAACACGTCTAGAAGATATATAAGAAAAGAGGGGAATGGAGGGTAGTACGTGCGGTACACACTTGCACCTGTGTTTATCAACGAGCTAGCACTGGTTATGGTGCTCGGCTGCTGACCCGAAAGACGCGGGTTCTACCACGGCCGCGTCGGTCGAATTTCGATGGAGGCGAAATTCTAGAGGCCCATGTACTGTGCGATGTCAGTGCACTTAAAGAACTCCAGGTGGTCGAAATTTCCGGAGTTCTTCACTACGGCGTCCCTCATAGGCTCAGTCGCTTTGGGACGTTAAACCCCATAAACCAAACCACTGTCGACAGAAAGCAGAGTCTCAGGGTAAAAAAAAAAAAAAAAATTGTCGCCATTTTCAGCGGAAGTTGTTCCGACATGCCCTTAAGAGGTACTTCAATAACGTTCTCGCTGGCACCAGTTAGTGCATTTCGCGGACGACATCAGAAAAAGAGAGCGAGCAAAATGTACACAGGCTGTTTCTCGGCTATAGTTTTTGCCTTGATTAAGCACTCTTTCCGATTGCATCTGCTATAAACTGCGCTTTATCGTCGCTCATTTTCAACAGAATTCTTCAAAGATTGAATAAAGATCCAACGGTGCTACAGCGTGGAGTCGAAGGGTAATAAAATTTCCATCACGCACTCGCCTTGCGGTTCCCGCTGCCTGCTGGAAGGCAGGAAATGCGGTATATGCGTACAGCGCATGGTAGTCGGCTACGTGCATGTGTACAGCCTTTTCTGCGCCGGCCGCGTTGCGCGGGAATGATTTATGCTTCCGCCGATATCGGCGGGGTAGTGCGCTGCGGTCGAGACGCTCCACTGGTTTTGTTCTCACCTCCGCATACGTATACAGCGAAGGCAAGGATCGCTGCCGTTTGACTTCGAAGTCAAACAGGCACCGCTGTGAGCTGCCCAGACGCCGCGTGGTGGTTGCTTTCTTCTTGTTTTAGTGCGAAAGCACTTACACGCTCACCAACACCGACCATGAATCTTGTCATATTTCTTGTGCCGTCGCCTAGCAAGAGCGACGCCATGTTAAGTTAAAAATAAATCAAATAAATATCCACGACTGGAAGTCGAATCCGCGGCGGCGCAAACAGATCAGCCTCGCAGGCCGCTGCGCGAGGGCACTAGGCTATCGCCGCAGCCGAACACGCCTCGTGTTAAACTGCAACACACTCTCGCGCTGTGCATTGCCCGTCGTCGTCTTCATCAACTTCCACCTACGTCGCGAACACATCCGATCAGCTTAACCTAGATCAGTGCTTAACCTGATTGTAATATCGTCGCCAGACGTGCCGACGACCCAGCAAAGCAAAACCATGAGCCAAACAGGCTAAATGCATACTTTCGCACGTCTATCCGGTTTAACTACGTTAAATCCTTGCCAATTTTTGTAATAGTCGTAACAATGGCGGATACAAACCGGCGGATACAAATACCTTTCCTCGTTAACAGCATTCATCCCGTCTTTCCTCTCCCTTATATACTTCAGGTCAACCAGTTTAGCCTGGAGCCAGTGAAGGCCGTGCTGCATGCACCCCGCCTGAATTGGCGCGCCCTACTGTATGTGTACTTCGAAGACACGGAGATCGTACAAGCGCGCACGTGATCGCGTATAGGGCTGTGCCGCGATTCAGTGCTGCGCAATAACATCATCGTAGATTTAGAGGTGAGCCACGGCGGCGCAACAGCCAGGAAGCCGGTTGTCGCTAAACGCTCGATGTCCCAGCGAATGCAATATCCGCGTCTCTTCACCGACGGGCTGAGATGGATGGCACTGGGTGATTAATTCTCACTGATGCAGTTTTCGATTAGCGTCGGCCGCATACAGGCTCAGGGCTAAGTTAGCGTATAGAGGCGCACACCGCTTCGCTCAGATGTGTCCGTGGGGACTGAGTGCTTTCTCTCCCGTAATCCGTCATGCCAAGGAAGTGTCGCTCCATTCTACGAACCGATGATGGCGTCCTATTTTTGCGATAACATAGCAACTCCTAACACACTTTTTTGCGCACCTATTTATTGAGCTTCCTTTCTTGTCTTTCTTTCCTACCTCCATCTTCTTTCCTTTAGTTCCGTTTATTTACTGTCGTCTTCGGGCACCCTTGCGGGACCCCAGTGTTATCGTGTGGACAACCAGTTCTTTGTTTTTATTTTTCGCATTCGACACATATTTTTGCACGCCTATCATGCATTAAAGAAATGCAGTAGTTCTAAAGGTACCCCAAAATGCACGGAGCACCTAAGCACATTTGCTGCGTGTTTTGAGAAGATGACAAGGGTTACCGGTTCTGGAAGCCAGACCTAGGCCGATCCTATCTGCGCAATTACGTTTTTTTTTTCATTCCATTCTGTTCATCTTTACGGTCACATACTCTTTCTGGCTGGTCCTGAAAATGATGAATGACTCTTTGGCCTGAGACTTACAGTGGTATAAGAAGCGAACTGGAGTGGGTTTCTAACAGACTTACGGACCGTCGGCCCTTATCACTGCCATATCTTTTTAAAGCTGAAATTTGTAAAGCGAGCCACAGAATTATGTAGAGCCGAATTTTTTTTAGAATTTGTGAGTGGAAATTTGTTCTGACATACTATTCGCACACGATGAGTGTCTACTGCATGCGACTAATATTAACTTATCTGTGGCAGAAGGGCGACAAAGGGGACGATTTAAATAGACCCAGAAGAAAGCATCGACTCAATCCAAGGCACTGCCATAAGATATAATTACGAGTGAAGTCGAATTCAATGATGCCACATTTGTTGGTGTTCATTGTTTTTTCTTTATCACATATCTCTGCTCAGAACAGCTGAAGCCGACTTGTCGCTGAATAAAGGTGGAGCTTCGACGAGGTCGTTTCAAAGGAAGGCCCGCCCGCAGAGATCGGACCTGGCTGGTAGTAGCGAAGGCTGGTAGTGATAAGAGTCTCGATCACATGGCGTTTATGTTTTTCCGCTTGAGAGCCGGCGTCCACTTTGTACCACGAAGGTTCAATATCAAAGTATTAAACATGAAAAAAAAAATGTAAAGACAGGCTACAACCCGACGTTGAAAGCTGCCACAGTATTCTTCCGTGGCTTGTATGTCTTTTTTCATATTTGCGCATTTCAGGGCAGCAAGCGTAGACAGAAACGCCGTAAGGGAGGGAACGGAGCGCAGCTATAGCCCAGCGCGAGGATATTGACTTTCGTACACGGAGCACATTATGGGAGTTTTCGTAGTTTTTTTTTTTTTTTTTGCTTACAGTAAGAAAAGTTGACAATGCAGCGAGGAGAAGAGCCGACACAAGTTATAAAATCTGGCGTGGAGGGCTTCGAACTGGTCCTCCGTTGACCAAAATTAGAGGAACATCACAACCACGACTACCGACGGGACGTAAAGAAAAGTGTCCAGCGAACTAAGCTGAGCTATCCCGCAGTGCACTCGATAACACAAGGGACTCGACGAGCGAAGTGCTTTTGCTGGCCCTATTTTCCTCACTGCTTCGTCACGCTTTCCAAGCGCAGGAAAACAGGGGAGCTTCCTGCCGGCTCGATGCAAATCGCTGCGCGTTTTCGCCTCTTTCGGAAATAAATCTTTCCCCTCCTCCCCAAGTGGAGACCAAATTGACTGTCGGCTTGCACCGGTGCTCCCGCGCAGACCGGTTAAATGCCTGACCGCGTTGGCTCGTAAGGACCCGCGGATATTCATGGCCATCACGGTTCGTTATGTAAACGGCCGCGCGCTCCGTCAAGATTTATGAGCCGCCGGCGCAGACCCCTTGACGCCTTGTGGTAGCGAGATCAGAGCGAGACCGGCGTTCCGGCAAGCGGCCTCTGCGGGTCGCGTGCAGCACGGAGACAGCACCTGCGGGCGTCGGTCACTTATGTCGTCAGTGAACCGTAATGCATAAGCACCGCGGAGCGTCTTTCGTATACGCGTACAGCTCGCCCAGCCGTTATTTTTCGTCCTCGGTTAACAAACTACTCGACAAAAGCAAAACGCACAAGATTTCAGTGAATGCCATTACAAGCTCATCCTGCACGTGGAAGCGTGCATAACCCTTTCTCACAGCAGTGTACTCGGTGATGTCCGCGAGGGCTGCTGTACAGTCGCGACGAAAAAGATTGGCACAATGACGTCACCGGAGTGACGAAAATCGCACTGTGCGGCTGGCGCAGCGCCCTGCTTCGCGAACGCGCCTAGGCACTTTTGTTATCGGCATGCTCGTGACCGCAGCGTTAAGTGTTGCTATCTGGCGCTCCGGTGTCACGTCACAGTGCTAATATGTTTTCGTTGCGACTGTACATTCTGCTTGAAAAGCTGTCAGCACAAGACTGTTCTGAAAACGCCCTAGCAAATATACTAATACAATGCTTTATGCTTGGTTACTTCGAATCGTGTGCCATTCGCGTTAGCTAACATGCTCATGTCCTCAAGAATGGAAGGAAGCGTAATCGGATCTAGCCAGTCTTAAAGCACTGTAAGAAATAAAAAAAGCATTGCATACCGATTAAACGAACGCTGCAGATCCGGCAGTATATTGCGAGTCCTGCGATCATATTTAGAAGGAAAATCAACAAAATCACGAGCAAATGTCTCGGCCAAGCGTTATGTTTATTGTCACTGGCGCTGCTTCAGTTCGCAGGCGAGGTTGATGAGTGAAGGAAGGAAGCAGAAAAAGGAGTCCGACCATAAAGCATAAGTGCACTCCACCACACCGACCGGTTTTTGGTTGCGTTAGAGAACTTCAAAGGATACCAAATTACGTCCACTCCTGTATAAGTTCTGTGACACGCGACTGTTGTCCCTTCACTGCTTAAAGAATAAGACACTGTTAAATTAGACGCTGCAACTGTACAGACTCGTTTTTACAAAACGCGGATGAACTACGGACAAGTCGCGAAGAACAGAGCCTTCATACAGAGTTCGCCCGCCTTCTCCTTCCCGAATACAAAAGGAACAACTGTGACGAAGCAAAGCTCAGCGCACCTCGTTACGCTGCATGGCGTCTCCGATAGCGGCGCCTTATGCTGTCACAGTAACTCGTTAGCCATGCAAGGGCCGCTCACGAGACTGTATAACAACCCTGAGGTTTGGAAATACGTGCTCGCGGCTAATTGATGCAGCCAAGAAGCGCTCGTTAATCATGCAGCCTCATCCATCTCATCGCGCTCAAGTCTCTGATGAGCTCCTGATATTGGCTTCTACCGGGCTTTGTCGCATTGGAGCCAGGCACTTGCCGTATTGATATACCGGCGTAGCTCACTAACAAGCAGCAGATCGGAACCATGCCTGAGTTCTGATGGCTCGCATGATCAGAGCCGATGGTTCCAACAAAACCATGGGTTACGATGCCTCGGAAGTTTTGGGGTCATTTTTTTTATACTTTTCAAAACGAGCTATTTCTTCGTGGGCCATTTTTTGTTCAGAGACATTTTTTCCCGAGCCCGCCATTTGATGACAGGCCTCCTTGCAAGATGGTTCCCTGCGCATCCTCTAGGCAGCGAAAGGTTTTGCGTTCAGAGAACCGACGCAAAACCCGAAGAGTTTAAGCCGTACATCTGTCGCTGCGAAAGCTATGTACGTCAGGCCGTCTTATGAGATTGCAAGACGTAACTTCTGGTCACAAATTAAAGGCAAGAGAACCTCAATGACAGAAATAACTGGGCATCCAGAGTTTTAGACCTGTAGCGCGTTAATAACTGCGTAAAGAGAAGACAGACAACTGGCCTCCAAGCCCGTCCGCAGCACATCTCATTGACTCAACGCATGCATCATTACGCTAAAAGGAAAGGACGCATTGTGATACGCACATAGAGTACGCCATACATAGCCGCAGTGCAGGGGGGGGGGGGGCGGGGGGGAGAGAAAAGTTAGGAAGCAAAATGTTCGAATAAAAGGGTTGCCACGCACAACCAGTTCGCCTATTTCGAGCGAGGAACTGTCTAGTGGCTCTAATATAAGCTCACCGCATCTCCTCTCCGGCCGCCTTAATTAAGAAGACGCCGCCCTAATGAAAAACGCTATATTCCGTGCCATCGGTACGCAAACATGCCAGCCGAGAAAAAGACCAGGGAGAACGCTTGCGGCGTGGGAACTGAGCGATGGCTGCATGTGTTCCGACGCCGTGGTCGCCGCGGGGCAGCATCGCGCAGCTCACCCGAAGAAATTCGCCCGAAAGGGTTTCACTTTGAAGTTCCTGACACGCCGCGGTTCTGTACGCCGAGTCTCTCGTCCCGTCTCTCCAACCAATTTCCTGCTTCCTGCTGTAAACATGTTCGCTTATTTTTTTCCCTAATACCGGGGCTTCACAAAAAGGGCGGCGGAGCATTCGGCCTGCTCGAATTCCCTGTGCGTCCGCCAGTGCTCTTCCGCCGCCCAAGAAGCGCCGCCACTGCGTATTGCTCTTATTTCTCCGCGCGCCCACGTTGCTCTGCGCTTCGTGCCTCTCCCAACACTTCGGAGTGTTATTCCCTGCACCGCCACGGGCACCCTTGAAGATCGGTGGCACGATGAGCGCACATTCGTCTCCTATCCGTGTTCGCACCTCCGCGCCTAAAAAGACACGCGCGTACATACGTCAAAAGTCGACGATAAATCGCCCAGTCGTGACGCTGCCCGAGGGAGAGGAATTTATGCACTGTTAAGAACCGGGAGCCGCTGCTCTGCACCACTGGTGGTTGCCCTGGAGGGCAACGGCGAAGATGGATAATTGCTGCCGTGCTCGAGCTTTTAGGGCGTAAAAAAAAAAAAAAAAAAGAGGGAGAGCTAGACTGAAAGAGGAGAGCATGAACAGGGCAGGGTTTAGGCGAGGCGGTCGGCAGAGGTGATCGGTGGTCGCGCATACCGCTCCTTACGGCTCAGCAGCCGCCCTTATCTCGTGCGGCTAAGTGCGCCACCATTTTGACCCCTGGGAGCTTTGGTGGCACGACCAGGCGCTGCCGATATTGGCGGAGCTGCCGACGGCGGCATTTCTCACCTTCTCTCCCCTGCACTGAAGCGCGGTCACGACGACGGCCGCTGCTAGTTAGACCCTGGCGAGCCGCTCTACGGGGTGAGCCGCTTCGCGCAACTTTTATTTTTTTGTAATGCTTCGTGAAGAGGACACGTTTTCTTGCACCATATAGATTCAAATCTCTCCCTGCGGGGCTTCTGTTGCCTCATATTTTGCTTCCAAATGCGCGACTGTGAAAGTTGCCGATATCAATTTGCTTTTTTGTGAAACTGAAGAAGGTAATAAATTTGTTGAAAATAATAATAATAATAATAATAATAATAATAATAATAATAATAATAATAATAAAGTCTTTATCCATTAAATAATTGCACATGATTAAGAGAGGTCAGCCCAAGCTAATAAGTATTGTTGGACTGCACCCGGCAGACGGGAAATTTGTACGAATGAAACTAAAAAAAAAACGCGCAAACTGGCGTGACACCATTCAAATACGCAACACTGCGTTCGAAATATGACATTTTTTTTCTCCAAGTACAATTTCAAACAAAAGAAATGTTAGCTTCTAAATAACTTTTTAACAGGACTTTGACGAAATGGAAAGCATGGTACAGGCCGTGAGTTAAAAACTGATTGCACATAGTGAATTCAAATAAAATTGCCATAATGGGTTTAGCAGAAAGGGTCAGCATATGGAGACTGTCGGCGAAAGGAACGTACAGGTAGATGGGTCGTTAGAAAGTGACTTCGTCAAAAGTGAGTGTGCACGACACTTTGAAGAAAGGTAGCATGAAACAAGGGAATTAAGTTGCAGAACAGAAAATAAATTACTGTCTGATGGAATGTCAAAACTGTATGCTACAGATCGGAGGATGGGTTTAAAGGTGCATTAAAGAGTATTCTGAGCTCGCTTTTTAATGCGGAAACTTGGTCTACACGCTCCGAGCATTCTTAGGAACTCCCACTCATTGTCCTGTGCGGCCGATTTCTCTAATAAATCTTTATTGAACATCCCGGCTCCCGCCTTTTTTTTTTTTTGAACTCACCTCCTAGAGTGCGGGAGTCAACAAACGCGTGGTGTGCCTTTCAGCCAGCCGCGTGGCGGCTTGCCGCTTCGCCATCGGCGGAGTGACACGTAGTAATACGCGGAGTGATCTGCGAAAGCAAAGAGTCCACGCGTATTTTTATTTCCATGGAACTAATTTGTGGCTATGTAGTCTGCGACTGCAACTATTTATTCATGTAAACCTAAAAAAAAATAAAAGCGAAAGCGAAGCCGCCACTCGACTGGCTGAAAGGCACTCCACGCGTTGGTTGACTCCTACTTTCGAAGGTGAGTTAAAAAAAAAAAATGAAAAAATAGGCGGGAGCCTGGATGTTTAATCCAATTTAATAGAGAAATCTACCGCAAAGAGCAATACCTAGAAATTTTTAAGAATGCTCGGAGCTTGTAAATCGAGTTACCGTGATAAATACACGAGCGCAGAATGCTCTTTCATGCATTTTTTAAGGGGAGCTCTAACAGCTTTTTGGGAATTCGAGTTTATGCAAGAATTCGAATCTACCAAGCTTCCAGATAAAGCATGCAAAGTATTTTTGCACTAGCATTTAAAATGGTGACATAATCGTCGATTAAAACCGCGACGATGTTTAGGCTTCTCCTCATTACGTTGAAGGAGTGCGAGGAAACTCGGCAGTGACGTCACTGTTGCCGAAACTTCAGATGTCCGCTGCTTACGCCTGCATGCTGCTGTGCGTCGTCAGATGGCGCCAAACAATGCATCGTGAGCTTCACCTTCGATGGCGTCGGTTTCCTTCTATGGAATAACCGTTTCTTCGCTGGAAAAGTAGTGCAGTCATCGGGGCCTCTGCCCGTCGCTGTGCACTTCAGAGAAACCTGAACGCCGACGACGACTTTTTTCGGCGATTACGCACCATTTCAAATGCTAGAGCAAAACGATTTCGCAGGCTTTATCAGCACACTTCGCACATTCGGCAACCTTAAACTCACTGAATTCTAAAACCGCTTCAGTTGCCCTTTTTAGGGATTGAGTTTACTTTCGACCGCCTCGCGGAAGACCAATGAGAAAGTAATCGCAGCATCAGAACTAAAATGATGACAGCGACAAAATATTAAAATTCGTTCCCTCCCAGAAAATCCTGACTTTCTACCCAAGCCACGAGGACATTAAATTTCTTCTACCGCCCCGTGTTATTAAAGTCGTACTGCTGCGAGCACACGCAGAAAAGTTTCGCAATTCTTAAATGCGACAATTCGGTAAAGAACCTACAGATGGAAGCTGTAATTAAACTGCATATCGGTATTTGCACTCCTTGCTGTAAGACGGTTCTTTGAGTACCGTTTTAAAGTAAGGACACCGTGAAGGCGTCTTGGTGGCTTTAAATGAAGCTTTTGCCCAAACTTTTCTAAGCGTTACAACACGTGTTTTCACCAACTTACAATGGTCGTTTAAGAAACCAAGTTACTTATAAGACGCCGCGTACCAGACCCGTGAACACTGCAACGCAAATGATGTTAACACTCTCGCAGTCTTTCTCAATTCACCGAGCTACGACATCTCCCCTTTTCTTTATTGTGTGTAGACTACAAAAGAGCGGATGCGGAGCCTCTTCGCTGCCTGGTTCTTTTCAAGAAATTTTGTTTAGCAATTTTAATTCTCGGGTACAGGGAAACTTTCCACGACAGCTTAGAGTGGACCGCTTTGTCGCAACATTTCCAGCGCTCACAGGCACCCGCAACGCAACATGCTTTTATCTAACTCCGCTACTTTGCGATACTTTTCCGGAATATCTGTTTATTATTTGTCTTGTAAACCCGCAGAAATGAAAACTACCCCGCATACCGCTTATCTTTCGTGCTGTTTACGGTCGTCTAACGAGCCTTTATTAAAGAGTGAATGGGCTTGAGCGCAATGAGCGCCCATCCCTTATAAAAATGGTCTATAGACAGTCTATAGACTTCTTATTGACTCTATTGACTTCCTATAGATATTGCTTTTTGTCTATTCATAGTCTATAGACTGTCTATAGACAAAAGTCTACTAAAAGTGTATGGCCATAAATCTATAGATTGCCTATAGACTTTCTATGACATTTGTATTGTCCATAGACAGTCTATAGAATTTATAGACAGAAGTCTATAGACACTCTATAGACTGTCTAAAACTTTTTTGTAAGGGTACAGCTGAAAGAAATGCGCAAGATTGCGTTCAAGGATCAATAGAGCGAGTGGACAGCGCTGCTTTGCGCCAAACTTGCCCCACCTTTGTTTTCAAGTGCTTTGAGTTTCCGCTGATTGTGGAGAATGGGGGAGTGCACGAAACATGAGCTGCCTTGATGCGACGATAAGTCGAAGGCGCCACCACGTATTGGGTCGGTTGCTTAAAAGCGGACGTCTTCGATGAGCCAGCGGTGCATTTGCTGTGCCATCGCCATTGCCCGCTGGCGACGCTTATGTAGAAGGTCGCCACTCGCCCGCGGCGCGTGCCAAATGCGGCGGGGACTCCCCTGTTTTTCTCCCGGGATCGACGAAGCTACGTCGAATGCGAAGAGGCGTGGAGGCGGGTATATCAGGCAGGCAGCGACGCTGCGCCCATACTTGTGTATACCGTGGCAACAGATGCTCATCTGTTATTATGGAAGGTTACGGCAGTGGGATGGTGTCAGTTATATAGAATGAGTGTAGATAGGAGCACCGCATAGGATACGCAATGTACGCGGGTAATTTAACGGGGAGACCTAGAGGAGCGCAAGCAGACGCCTCAGTGGCCTAATTATTGCTATAACGAGGGAGATAGTTGAAGGTATACGCAACAGCGGCACCGCCATGCATCTTGCGCGGAACCTTTTCGTATTACGCGCTCACGTGATTGTGTACTTAACTTGGCCACGCATTCATCCTAGGTTGGGGAATCTCGTTGGAGGCAGCACAGAAACGCTAATAATGGTTGAAACCGCATCAGAAGAGAAAGAATATCTTTCCTGCACAGGTCAGGGGTAGTGAATTATGAGCGCCTCATTAAACGGGCTGCCCCGTTAATAGAGGATTCCTGGCGCTGTTGGCGCAAAAATTTTTCCCGTCAGTTACAAGCCTGCATTGGCCTGTCCGGATTTTCCGGGTCCTTCATGACGTAATAATATCGAATTGACAGAAGGCGTTCTTTGTGGAAATAATAAGGTGGTTAATCGTCACATTTTTCGGTCGCCTCATGCTTTCAAGCTCAATGAAACAAATAGGAAGGGTTAGGAGTAGCATAGAAAAACAGTTTCCTGACCGCGAACTAAAGCCTAGCCTACTGTCTTTTGCTTTCACATTTCTATCCGTGCACAAAACATAGTGTGATATCAAAAGCGTGCGTGAGGTGGCTTTAGGGTTTGGAGGTAATAAACCTCTCATTACAGGCCAGAAAAAAAAAAACGATTCATGTGAGGCGACACAACCGCGGCTGCCCTGACCGAAACGCAGCCTCTATACCGACTACGAAACCGACCGGAACAACCTAATATGACAGTGAACAACTGTTACGAACTGGTACTGTTGACAAAATATGAATGAAACGAACTACACCACAAAAAGGATCCCAGACGAGGAACGACCCCGCTCATCATGCGCTGTGTGTGTTCTTTGTCCTCTGTCGCCTTTGCTCTGTATTTCATTTCCATCACGAAATGGGATGTCCCGCTCGCTTCTTTACCGCACTTATTCTAAACCTGCTTTAACTCCCTCCTGAACGAGTTAGATAACGCCCAACGTGCAGATAGCATTGTCAGTGTATGACCGCCGTGAATTCTCCCCGGGCAGTAACACCCACGGTAATTCACCGCATTGCGCAGCGCTCATCTCTTGCGGCTGTCAAGCTGCTGCTCTTACTCTGCATAAAAAGGGGAGGCATACAAAAAGCCTGATTTGCTTCCAGACAATGCAAAAGCGACTTTCACTACATATGGTTTCCTCGAATAGTTCCTCCTAGCGGCGCATCGGAGGACAAAAATTAACCTCCAGGTAGGGAGATCCGCTGATGTCTTCACGTTTCCTGCCCAAGGCTTGTAAAAGGGAACGGGTTCGGAAGAACGGTCGCTGCGCACCACCAGTCGCTTCGATCGGCCCGCGCAGTCGCGGCACGTTCGGGTCGCGCGCGCGCTTCCCCGACGGGCGCAATGTCGTCCCGCCGCGGGGTAGGTGGCCCTCGCCACCTGTTGCCGCCGCCGCCGTGGCTTGTGGCTGGCACGCGACGCCGCCGCTGGCACGTCTCCCGGCGCGAAGCCTCGGACGGGACCGCCACTGGGGCGAGCGGCGCGTGCCGCTACGGCGAGTCACGAGCGCCCCTTCTCCGCTATCGAAAGCGGCCATCGCCGAGGCACGGCTTCCCGTTCGTGCGCGCTGGTGAGCGCCGGCCCTCGCCGTCACGAGCGGCCTTCCTTTTTGCATGCACACCTCCGCCCAGGGGGCGGAGTCATTAGACACGGTGGAGGCGGAGCGATCGTGTCCTCTTTAATTCTCTCGTCAGCGCTGCCAACTCGGTGTTGCCATTTTTCTAAGGGCAGGTTCCCCCAGAAGTTATAACATCCGCTAGATAAAAACGAATATCTTTGACAATCCGCTGCCAATCCCACCCCATCATCTTGAGTGCATCCACTTAAGATCATCTGCACGGCATGATTAGAGATGACGCATGCTCGAGTGCCCTCAATCCTCATTACACGTTCACCATACGGATCACGCCCACCTGCATCGCATTCTTTTTTGGCCGTCGGGGAAGCATTTTCAATTACGCCGTACTGCCGATGTCAATTGGGGTGACGCCGCATATAGCGAAGAAAATCAAAGATTAGCCGTCGTTGTAAAAGTGTCGCGAGCGTCTCAAAATGTAATTTCTGAACAGCAAGCGTTTTCTGCCTTGTACGCTTTGCCTGTATGCTGCATGCTTATTGAGGAAAAGAGTAACCTGCCTTATCGTTCGTGGCTTCATACTCCTTGCGTTGCGTTCAAAGCAATACAGGATGTGCGCTGCGCCGCACTGCTGAGAACTGAGCGCATTGTTTTGGTCCGCAGTACGAAATGACCGTTCGCGTAAGAGGGGATATCACCATGCGAGACAATTGATCGGGCAGTCACTGCCAGACTTGCACATAGTTTATTTTGTACGCGCTAGCTGCAAGTTGAAATGTGGACACTGCAGAGCTGCATTGCAGCCTAACTGGTGATTGGGGTGACGTCGCATACAGCGAAGAAAATCCCAGATGTAGCCGTCGTTGTAAAAGGGTTTTCCAGTCATTCGTACCACGCGCATTGAATGAGTGCAATCAACTTCCTTCTTCGACGGCCACCAACACCAATCATCAATTATTCAAGAACGTTATAGCCAACATTATTTAACTAGGGTGATTTTATACTGTGTTGTCGTTTTTTTCTTTTTTCTTTTTTCTCTCTCCTGAATGCCTTAGCTAAAACGTATGTGTACGAGTCAGGTTTGTACCTTGTCTGTTTCATTAACTCGTGTTTGTTAAATGGATGGATTTCATTCTTTTTTGCAACCACTCCCCTCTGTAATACTGTAAAGCCCTGAGGGTTTAACAAATAAATAAATAAATAAACTGAATCGGCGCGCATATCTTGTGAAAGAAGCTATGACCAATCTCGTATGGCCTTGCTTACAGGTGGTATGTAAGTTCGCTTCTCTTGATGCTACAGCAAAATTTTGTGGAACAGCACTCGAGCCGGAGTGTTTGGTTTATTGGGGTTTAACGTCCCAAAGCAACTCAGGCTATGAGGGACGCCGTAGTGAAGGGCTTCGGAAATTTCGACCACCTGGGGTTCTTTAACGTGCACTGACATCGCACAGTAAACGGGCCTCTAGAATTTCGCCTCCATCGAAATTCAGCCGCCGCGGCCGGGATCGAACCCGCGTCTTTCGGGTAAGGAGCCGAACGCTGTAACCACTAAGCCACCCCGGCGGGGAGCCGGAGTGTGAAATTTATATATTCGTTTCATTGTTCATTTCTTCCTTCGTTTCTTTCTTTCTTTCTTTCTTTCTTTCTTTCTTTCTTTCTTTCTTTCTTTCTTTCTTTCTTTCTTTCTTTCTTTCTTTCTTTCTTTCTTTCTTTCTTTCTTTCTTTCTTTCTTTCTTGCTTTCTTCCTTCCTTTCTTTCCTTCTTTCCTTCTTTCTTCCTTTCTTTCTCTCTCTCTCTCTTTCTTTCTTTCTTTCTTTCTTTTGCTTTATTTATGTCTACCTTCTAAGCCGCTTGCTCTCATTGTTGATTTGCTTTTGGTTCAACGTAGTGCTAAGCCAATATCGAGAACCGCAACCACAGCGAGGGAGGGAAACTACGGTCGCGCTTGACAGCAGGTTAATAAAATGTGCCACATATTAACCGCCTTGTCTGGAGCACAAAATAATGCGTCTGAAAGAGCAGTACTCAAACTTTATACGAAATTTCACAGAGATAGCGCCAACGATTAGCATTCCAGGCGTAGCGACCTAACGGAGATGCTGACACCACCGCGCTCTCCGGTTCTTTCGGCTCAACGGAAAGCGGCAGCGGCAGAAAAACGGGAGTATCGTCTATGCTATTCGCACTTAGGTTGCATTAGCGGAGGCCACTGGTTGCCACTGTGCGGCTCTTTCTCTCCATGGCGATTGAGATGAAAACCGCTGTGCGTGTGGCGCCCATCCTAATGCCTCGAGAAGGTGATAGAAATGCTTTCTCACGCCCAGGAGGCGGCGGTGTCCATCGCCCCCCGTGCTATGGCGGTGGAAGGTAATGCCGCCGCATCCCATCGGCCAGTTAAAGCTGGCTGATAACGCTATCAGGCAGCCGCAAGCTACGGTGGCAAACAGTGGAGGTGCGTTGACTGCAGAGAGAGGGAGGGAGGAGGCAGCGAAAAAGCTGTTTCCACTTATTTAGGGGGCTACACACACTTCCGTCCGCGAGCCAAACACCGCGAGGTGGGTCAGCCTGTTCGCTCCCCCCCCCCCCCCCCCCCCCCTCTTGATTGAGAGAATCTCCACTTCTTCAGCTCAATCTCGGTGCCATCGGGCGCCTCGGTCACGTTGCTACTCTCCGTTTGTATGCGCCACTACCGGCCTCAGTCCATGCGTAGGTACTTTTATTTTCTTGCCGCATCCTGATTTTGAAAGCGTAGCCCTCACACGTTTTTATTGGAAGGTTTGCATTATTACATTGCAAGAGTTCCCGCAGCAGTACCGCGTGAAATAACTAGTTACTCATCTGTTCCTAACCGGTGTGGGTGGTAGGGTTTTATTGCGAAACAGGTAACCATAGCGCCCGTGAACGCACGCACGCACGCACAAACTGTGTATGGAGAATGGGGCTTTGCCTTCGTTTCAGATAGTCAGTGCTTAGGGGCAGACAACGTTGGTGTTTTTCCCACTTTGATATGCGGCACCTGGGCAGAAACGCGCTAAAATTAAAATCGGATCATCTTATAACCGTCAACTTGCGAGGATGAAATTTTTATTTTACTTCAGTCCTGTTGGTTCGCGGCTGTCCTAAAGCCCCTGTGCATAAAGTGCTGACCCCCCTAGATTAAACAGAGTGCTGAAGTTAGGGTATCCAGGCATAATATAAATAAGGATTACGTGAGATTCAAGGCTCTCATGACTTCAACTACATCAGAGGCATGGAAGAATGCTAAGATAATGTAATCTGTAAAACTGATGTCAACTCCTTGACATTTTATATGCCGGTTAGCTGATTGTGGATTGCTCACAAAATGAACACCACTTACCATACCATACCATACCATACCATACCATACCATACCATACCATACCATACCATACCGTACCGTACCGTACCGTACCGTACCGTACCGTACCGTACCGTACCATACCATACCATACCATACCATACCATACCATACCGCACCCCACCACACCATACCATAAATTTTTACTGAGGTAATTGCTAGTAGAGCCAGAGTAGCGCTATATTTCAATAAATCAAGAGAATAGGCTAGTTTTTGAAATGAGTTTTCGAAAATATAGCACATTTTGTGAGAGAAATGTGCAGGGTGTAAGAACTCCCCATGTGGTATAGCATTCATAGGTTACGAAAAGCATTTAATGCATTTAAACCACTGACATCCTTGCACGCTTTCTGCCACCCAGATGATAGGGGGAAAAAATGTAGATATACTAGAAAACACCCACAGGAATTGCACAGCGGCGATAGCCCGGGACTGAAAGAATCCCATTCAAAGGGTGTTAGCCAAGGTGACACAGTGCACCCGCCGTTATTCTCTGTGTGTTTACAGGCCATATTTAGAAGCTTTGACTGGAAAGAGCGGAATATTATTGCTAATGAAGTACGCATTAATAACCAGTGATCTGCTGATGACCTTCCCTAGCTACGCAGTCCAGGGCGGTCTAGCTGAAGCGAATGCTTCAGGACCGCAATAGGCAGAGTTCAACGGTGGGCTTCAAAACTAACATGAGAAAAAAAAAAGTTGATGCGCAGCAGTCGGGAAAAGGAAATATCAGTTTATTATAGGTAATGAGCTTTTGTATATCGTAAGTGCTTCCAACTAGGCTTGGTGGAGGTCGCAGGTCCAGCTCAAAACCCAAAACCCAACCCAACACCCAAAACCCAACCCAACCCAACCCAACACCCAACACCCAACACCCAACACCCAAAACCCAAAACCCAAAACCCAACCCAACCCAACACCCAAAACCCAACCCAACAGGGGAATAAGGATGGGTTGTAGATATTTTTGTGGGTAGGCACAGTCAGAATGTGAGGAACAGTTTGCCGACGTCCATCAAAAGAAAAGTATATAACAGTTCTATCCTCCTCGTTCTAAACTATGGGGCCAAAAACTCGTTGCTAGCGAAAAGGCTAGAAATTAAACTGGGGACACCACAGTGAGCTCTGGAAACAAAAATCATGGGGGGCAACAAAGAAAGACGAAGCGAGCTGCGTACATAAGAGCACAGAGTTGTAATGATGATATCCTAGCGAAAACTGGGAGCAGGAAATGGGCTTGGGCGACGCATGTGAGGCGAAAAACAGATGATTATTTAGTCTAACAGCATGCATTCCAAGAGAAGGAGAAAGCAGGTGCAATGGCGGAGGGCCCGAATGGGAGATTATATGGGGTGGCATGGCCTGATTCAGGGTCGTTGGGAGGAGCCTTTGTCCAAAACAGGACATAACCTAGCCGATGATGATGATGAGAACGATGGTGACGAGAAGGATTTCGATGATGATGATGATGATGATGATGATGATGATGACGATAAGGATTGGGCCGTTCGAGAGTGGTGCTGGTTAAGAGGACGCGGGCAGGTTTGCCAACACATGAAGCCCCCTTGATAATAGCCCACTACATAGCATGACTGCCTGGACTTCTAAAACGCTCCAGAGTTTGCATTTTCATGCGCGATTTGACACTTACGCGTAAAAGAGACGCTAAAGAGGAATACTAAGAACTAAGTCAGGCTCGACTAATAGGATAGCGTCACGCGACAGCAAATATGCGATTTCTTGCCGGAAACAAGGCTTCCATAAGCCAGAAAATTGCCCAACAGCGAAGTACAAATGGCGCCACTACATGTGGATTCGCGCAACAATGGTTGGTGAAGTGCTTACGAGCTTTCTCGAGGAGCGCTATTTCTCCGTCAATGGGCAAGAGCCGTGGATACACGAGGAGAGCATCGCGGCGAGGATACCAAGAATACGAAGAATCTCATCATGAAACGGCGCAAAACAGACGAGGGAGAGAAGAGTGAGGCTAGAACGAGCGCTGAATCTATCGCCTCGCATTCGGCACACTCGGGCTTCGTGTGGCCATTGTACGCAGCCAGTTCAGAACCACGAGCTCTCAGCAGCATTCAGTTTCTGTTGTTCTTTCTATGCGGCCGGTGAAGCGGTTTCGTTCTCACTTCAGCCGTCAAATCGGCTGCTTTGTGCAACCTGCGGGTGTTCTGCAATTGCAAAGTGTATGTGCTTTCTTTTTTTTTCCATTCAGTAGGTGCCCATGTAGACACGCGCATGCATGCACGTCTCCAACGTGCGAGGTACGATGAGAGCACATCGTCTTCCATGTTTACTGCGCAGTGGAAATGCCGGTATACTTTGAGGTCTGTTGAAAATATCCCTGAGCTACTGTACAACACTCATGCGCTGCCACCTCTTATATTCGTCTCATTAGAGAAAAGTTTTCACGGCTCGGCTCATAATGCATGCAGTACAAAACGCGCCGGCTCGCAATGGCGGATTTTAGCGCCTCTGATTCGAGTACTCGAGGATAAGCTGTATCGTGCAGATGCGATATGCAGCTAAACTGGTATTACCGACATAAGCTCTTCCGCGAGAAAAACGTGCAACCATCGGATGTGCGTTCGTCAAGGTTATGCGTGCCGTCCGGAACCTACTCTGAGTCTTTTCCGCTTACAACCCACACATACCTCAAGAAGCAATTTCACGAACGTAGAAATAGCAACATCCATAGCAATGTTAATCACGAGGGCCGTCTGCGATTGTAATTACTGCTCAGCTAATCAACAAACACGCGATAATCGACAGCGCACCGCGCCGTTTGACGAGCAACGCGCCTACAATATTCACTAAGATGTGTTGTTGAATGAAATACGTGAGAGCATGACTGCTGCTCACATGCTTTAGAGGATCGCTCGAAGCTTACGTGTACAATACACTAGTGCACAGAACACATCGAAGGCCACACACTGGCAATGTCGTCGTCGAGTATACGTGCGTGAGCGCAGTGAGCAGTGTGATCTAACTGTGCTGATTTTTCGCAGGCGGCTTGAATGTGCAATGATTTCGAAATTTTCATTTGCTATTTTGTCGGCAATGTGGACACCTTTTCGAGCAGAAAAAAAAAAAAAGTCGGTTGTGCTCCCGAGGAATAATTCATCCGTCTTCATTAGCTTTTTATTCCCTTTAGTGTCCATTTAAGACTGAGCTCCATGTACGCGAAATTTAACTCGAAGGAAGTGACGGCGGCAAGCAACGAGGGGAACGTTCGCGCGAAGCCTTTCGCCCGCGTCGCTTGCCTCCATTGAGTTCCTTACTATTACCTAGAGGGAAAGCTGGCGGCGCTGCACTTCAGCCACCATGGACGCTCAAAGCATCATGGGGTGGTGAGCTACTTGTTGCGAGACAGTCGTAGTTTTTGGGGAGCACGTAGTGGCACTACTAAGACGTTTCATTCCGAAAACGCTGTTCGTGTGTGCGCAGACGACTTTCCCGCGAACGCAGTGTGCAAAACCCATAGTAGTGAAAACGCGACGACACACGACGCCAATAAAAGGTTTTACTTTTATGAAATGCCATTAAAAACCTCTTATAGTGTTTATGCAACAACATTTTTTTTGAAAACATATTTACTTTTAAAAGTGCGCCTGTTATTTACGAAATATTAGTTTTTGTAGTGTTCATCACTGGGCCAATAGGAGAGCTATAGCCATGCCTTATTTTGGGCGAACTTTGCACTTAAATGCTTTTCTGCTCATTTGTTGCAATTTACAGACAGAATATTGAATGTTAGGACATACTTGATTATCGAATAGCGCTTATTCTTTCATTATTTTCTGGCCAAAAGTTGAAGTTCCGCAACAAGTAGCTCACCGCCCCATGATGCTTTGAGCGCCCATGGTGGCTGAAGTGGTCTCGAGGGGTCTCCATGCAAACTCCCATAGACAGGCTGCCAGCTTTCCCTCTAGGTAATAGTAAGAAACTCTATGCTTGCCTCTTGGCTCAGTTCTGCAACCACAGAAAGTTTCGCTCGTCGCCCGAAAGCGCACGCCCGATTAATCAGTCAGATCCGCCGTATACATACTTCTGGGCTTGCCATTTATATGCTTTTCCTCGTCTTCGTCTCAGCAAGCACAATGGCTTGCTCATCGACGCTGCCGCTGCAGCGCTATCGTAGAGAAACTACTCTATTTGCCGTGGCTATGAGGCAGAACGGCGAAATTAAAAAAGTTAACAATTTGCCTGTCGGTTAATGGAGGGCTAAAAATAGTTGGAACGGACTATGGACGCACACACTGCAGGGTTCTCAGAGATGAGTCGATCCGGGTACGGGCTCTCTATCGTGCCGCTGCGCTTCAGCGGTGAATCACTCGCGGGGGAAATATTCAATCGCATATAGCTAGCTCACTTACAAGCAGATGCGGGAGTGTTTACTAGGCCTGAGAGCGCAGGCACTGAGCGAATGAAAGCGCTTCCTCGCTGGTGCATTTCGCTTATATGCCGTCTGTCGGTGTATGGCCTCTGCCGCTGTACCGCCGCCGTAGAGAATATATTCCTTCCGGTGCTGTGAGGTATAGTCACGAAATTTAAATAAAGTGAACAATATGCGTGTCGAAAAGAGAACGGGGGGGGGGGGGGGGGGGGGGCTACTAACATTTGGAGCGGACTACGAGCTGGTCCACTGCAAGGCGAGAAGCGTGTCGAGCCGAGTATATACATATACGGGCGCTCGATCCCCTGTGCCTCAGCGCTTCAGTGTGCGGTGCAGAATAACTGACGGCTCATATTGCTACGTGACGGCAAGCCCGATGAAGGCAGGACTACATGACTCGTGGCGCTGGAATGATTTAATGGCGGTGGGCCTAGCGCGAGCGCTCCGTGCCGCGCCACTGCCCACTTTGTCGTCTTCTAGTCCGTGAGAACATACTCTCTTGCTCCGTTTGCTCATCTGCAAACAGAACGTCATGACAGAATATGGGAGTATTTACTATCTCCCATTTTCTAAAATTCCTTTTTTATTATTTTTTCTTTACATTGTCTGCTACGCGAAAAGAGAGCCAATTTGCGCTTGTTGTGTTATCTTCTTGTCCTTGTCTTTTTGTGCGCAGTACCCCCCTTGTATTCACCATGATTGACCGACTAGCCCAACAACGTACGCTCTTAGAGCCAAATTATATTGCGCACTGCCCCCCTGTGCTTGCGTCCGTGTGTCCGTAGTGTTTAACGACGCAAACACTACGGACACACGCACGCGTGCTGCGCACATACAGTGATGTGCTACACAGTGCTGTGCAAATGCTGTGCTGCGCACCGTATGTGCGCAGCACAGCATTTTAAATGAATCTCCAGGATGTTTCACACACCACCAGGTGACAGGAAAGCTGGAGAAAAACTAGAGATGAAAGACTGAACGCACAAAAAGTTCGCTGGAAAATTATTCCGAGTTTCAAGGAGCACGAAACCGAGACAAACCGTTCAATCAAAAGCGAAAGAAAGAGTTAGCTCTACAGGGAAGAAGAGAAATGGGCAAATGAGACAGCAAAGCCGAGATAAGGGACAAGGTCAAAGTGATCAAAGTCTGGGGCAAGGGCGCGCATCCGCGTACGATAGTCGCGTCGTCGCCCGCCTCCACCTTTTGTCGATTCGAGCAGAGCCCACGTCTCTCGCTTGCCCACCGAAGTAAGCTGGGTAGTTCGGTGGGCCGTCTGCCGTCTGCCACTGTCACGTGACTGCCCCGCGGCGGTGCTTTGGGGACGCGGCAGAGGCGCTCGCTATAAACAGCGGGTTTCGCGCAGAGGTGCCATCCGGTGTGCTTCTGTTTTCTTTGCTCCGTGCACCTGACACGCGCGCGCCCATGTGGTCGCGTGCCAGCGGCTTTGGCGTCCGACCGGCGGTGGAGCCACTCGCGCCGCGTCGCTCGGTGGCCGCCCTCCCATCACCTATTTATCTGTACTACGCCTTCTTCGGAGAAACTTGATGCATGCCGAATGCTGGACTGTGAAATCGAAACATGCCAGGGCACCAGGGAACTGACGGCTGGAAGCCTTCCGTGTGCGCCGTAGAGTTTCCCAAAAATTACCGCGACGGAAAAGAGGCGCCACCGTCTGTGATGGCTTCCTAATGTGCACTTTATTAACAGCGAGAATGCCTGGAGGTGCAATATCGTATCAGGCTTTGTTAGAGTCTGCCGAAAAAGGGGCATCGGCTTCTAAAACACGATCGCACCGCAATGCTCCACACTTTTCGCCGATTAAATTGTTTGATTTGGTTTATGGTATGGTATATGGCAGGGTTATGGTAGGCGAAATGCAGTCACTAAATCCAATGTTTCTAGCTTGCCATGTACTTTCGCATGGTGTTATGAATGTACTGTGCTTTTGAAGCTTTTGTTTTTGATTTACTGTGACAGAAATGCTGTTCATATTACTGCTTGTTCACTTTATGCGAACTGCCAATGAAGATCGGCCCTCTCAAGCTGGCTTTTTGGCAGCTTTTTCGGCAGGCTACCTGCATCATTAAAATAATGTAAAATGAAGTATTTATTATTATTATTATTATTATTATTATTATTATTATTATTATTATTATTATTATTATTATTATTATTATTATTATTATTATTATTATTATTATTATTATTTATGAGGTTTATCGTCCCAAATCGACTCAGGCTATCGGGGGCGCCGTAGTGGAGGGCTCCGGTTAATTTCGACCACCTGGGGTTCTTTAACGTGCACTGACATCGCACAGTACACGAGCCTCTACCATTTCACCTGCAGTGAAATGCGACCGCAGCGACCGGAATCGAACCCGCGTCTTACGTGTCAGCAGCTGAGCGCCATAACCACCCAGCCATCGCGATGGCTCATTAGATTATTTAAATAGTGTGTTTTTAGCAAACGTAATAAATTTATTGTAAGTAAATATTAGGAGTTGAGAGCACGTGAATATTAGCAAACATTTTTGAAGTAGGTTTGGCTCCAGAAAAAAATTCTTATAAATTAATCCGCGTTTAATTCAGCAGTTGATAAGCGAGACAAATACCAGGTTCAACGTTTCCCGCTACACTTCCTGACATTCCTTGGGAAATAAATGACCGCAGTGCCTCCTTTATCTCCAGATAATTTTCAGGAAATTTTGATTACTTTAGATAAATTATTTAGATCATTTTGAGAAATTGTACAGATTGCGCCAAGGGTGCATAGTTCCGACTAGAACACTATTCCCACGAGGGTGCCCCCCTCAGAAAAGTTCAATCCAGACCTTATTTAAACTCTCCGTACCACGTCGGTTGAAAAAGAAATAACAGCGGCTGTTGCACTGATTAATTAATAAATTGATTTGGTTGTAAGGAAAACAAAACTTGCGGCAGTGCTCACTCGAAGATTCGGGCGTTGATCTAAATTTAGCGTTAGAACTCAAAGCAATCAATCTTAGAAGCATAATTTAATTTATGACCTACCCGCTTCTCCTGAGAAGCGCAGAGCTGCTGCCAAATCGATTTTATAAAGACATATGTTCAAGCCTTCATCACAAAAGAAAACAGATAAAAAATTATATCTCTCATTCCGAACTTTTAACGATAACTACAACAAAAATACGTCATTTGCTGATGTGTTTACCGAAGGTGTTTGTTTTTTTCTGCACTACTCTTTAGCCTGCGCATTGCACTGTTTTGTTTTCTATTGCGTTTCCCATTCTCGGTCCCGTCCAAAGTTTGCAAAATCAAGACAGATAAATCGTATTAGCGCCAGTTCGTTCATAACGTGTTTATAGAAGTTAAAGATGCAGTTGAAAGTGCCAGTGTAGCGGTAGAAAATTTATTGTCGCTTTTATATATTTGGCTCTCTGTTTTTGCTAGTTAACAGTGCGTTAAAAGAGATTAGTATATTTTAGCAGCCAAAATATTTTGCGCTCTCTTTTTTCCTTCGGCTTCTCTTCAGAATAATAAACCACGATGAGAGGCTAGATGACACTGCATTGTTTCTAGAAAAGAAAGTGAAGGCTACTTATTCCAGACGAACACACAGAAAGATAGGTGAGCGAATTTTGTACAGATGAGACAGTTTATTTCCAAAACAGAGGTTTTGATGTAAAGGAATTTATATTTTACAGAACTGGTGGTCTGTCCACTGCTTCCTATCTAGAGCCAACATTTGAAAACAGTAATCTTATCATTCCTGTATAGAATGATATTTCATGTATAGATATATTGAGTTTATATGGTAGCTTTTATAGTTTGATTACTTCAGAAGATGGTTCATTCAGTCTTACTTATTTTTCGTAATATGGTGTATTTCTCGCAAATTACTTCTCTTTATGCAATTTTTTGCAGCTACCCCGTTTCCAGACACGCCACCGGGAATAAGATTGATCGAGTTCGGTTCTTTTAGGAAATTACGCCGCTGCGCACGCCTCCACCCATCTGCAGTCTTAGAGAAAATATCCTTCAAGTGCTAAAAAAAATACCCAGTCTTGAAATACCAAAAAAAAAAACATCAGTCGAAGCTTAAGCAGACTTCAAAGTACAAAAGGTTACATCAAATTATAAAATATAGTAAAATTTCACTCCTTTAGGTGGGATTCTCCGGACTCCTGAACGTGCTCTATTTTGGTGAGTGTGTGCTTTGCGGTACAGGATCTTTAGAGTATTTTAACCTGTTTGTAATAGCAGCTTTTGTTGCTGTAGCTGCTCTGACTTTTACTGTAGCTGCTTTGGCCTTCCTCTCGTTTGTCTTACTTACGCCTAGTTCCAGAAGGCGCGCATTAAAAAGGCCGACAAAAAACTGGTCACCTATGATGAAACACCAGCTCGAAGATGTCGAACCCGCGATCACAACTGCGCCAGCTCCCGCCCTTGGGTCGGTAACGTGTGTACGTTACTTCTCTATATAGGTATGACCTTGCCTCTTTCCTCACTCCCCCCTTCCCACCATCTCACGGTGTACGCTCAAAAGGGGCGCCAGATGGGCGCGCGCGTCTCCGTCCTTGATGCCTGCATGCGGCAATGAAGGCTCGAAGAAATGCACGATGTATGCCCACAATGCCTGCTGTCTACGAAAGACAGAAGCACCAATAGCCAAATGCGTCGATCACGTTTTCGAATCTCTATATGCATTTTTGCTGTATTTCAAGCCTTCTGCGCAATGTATATTAGAGCCGCGTGCTCCTGCCCTGCGCGGTGTAACACCGGTGTTACACCTGTGTAACACCAGCGGTGTAGCGCTTTCGAGCCCTGGCCCAAACGCACGCAGGCCCGTACTCACTCAGCATATGCGCGGGGACACGCAAACGGGTGACATTTGGTGCAAGACGCGGCGTGATAGGTGAGAAATTTTTTTGTCAAGCTCAGACTAGAGCATAAACACGTTGCGTTTGTTACACACTATACCGCAGAGTTTTTTTTTTCTGCTCTGTCAGATAACGCAATAAAAAAAGCATAAGTGGAGAGAAACGTTTTGCATGTTACGCCCACATGCGGCACTAATCGAAGGCTTCCTGGGCTACATAAAAAACTAATGCCGACTATGACCTTGACTTGAGCCCCTCGCGGTATTCCATTGTACTCTACTAAAGCGTAGTGAGTACTGTTGTAGTGTACAGTTCCTAACTATGCTGTGCATTAAAATATTATGCGGCATTACGCCCCCATGGTTTGCCATGAATTATGGGAACTGGCCGCACAAAGGATATTTTTTAAGTAAATGCAAGGCACAAGCAGTGCCGCCGCTATCGTGACTAAAACTTTGGAAACATGGCGTATGAAATTGCGACGATATTCTTCTGGAAGTCCTCCAGGATAGCTGCTAAAAATAGATCCTAGAAAGTAAACCGTGGTATCAGCAACAACAAAAAAATAAAACATACGAAAAATAGCAGTTTTTCTCTCTTCTTCAGGAATGCAAAACACACGAAACCTGTTCTGGGCGACGAAATGGTTGTGCCATCAGGCTCTTAATTAGATACATGCCTCAGTGTCATACATGCGATCGCACATACCACACTCACTTTGATGTGAAGGTTTAGAGAATCGATAACGGCCAATAAAATGTACGTTATTGCCGCTCTTCTCTCGAGTTTGCTCCTGAGGTGCTTCGGCTGCATTTTGATTTGACGAGCATCCGTTTCACGGTTCTTCACTTGTCGAGCGAATCGCCCTTGTCTGCTGAAATGGCTGACCAACTAGGTCGGGTGCGGCCACCCGGACGCAGAATTTAACGCAGAATAAAGAGATTCTCTCTCTATTTTTCGCCCGGCGACACGACAGTGGTGCGCGAGAGACAATCTCTTTTCTATCCTAGCCGCCGCGGTGTCTGAATCGTTATCCCGCTCGGCTGGTGGCCCGAAAGAGGCGGGTTCGATACCGGCCGCGGCGGATGAGTTTCGATGGAGGCGAAATTCTAGAGACCAGTGTACTGGACGGAGTCAATGCACATTAAAGAACCCCAGGTGGTCGAAATTTCCGGAGCCCTTCACTACGGCGTCCCTCATAGCCTAAGCTGCTTTGGGGCGTTAAAACTTTATAAAGAATCTTTTCTACCCGGTCTCAATCTACCCTCTCAGTCTGTTTCTCTCTCGAGTGGCACGGCACTGTCCTTTTCGTGCTTCGTATCGCGATCGCTGACCTTCGCTTCTTGTACTGCGCGGCGGGTTACCTCAGCATTTGGAAGAGCGCAGTTTTTGCTGGCTTTCAATTGTTTGCAGCAGTGGCATTGTTCTCTCAGAAATGCTTACCATTTTTTCCCGGCCCGTTCGAACGACTTGAAAAACACGTTTGGGAGGTTTTTGCTAAGTGCTCGACGGAGTTCTGTAACGGGAACGACTGCAGGATCACGGATTTCACGCCTCAGTAGCATTTTCATCCAGGTGCTGAAAATTTCGTAACTATGCAGAAAAATTTGCTGACTCTGAAGCCAACATTCGTGAGCCTCAAGGCTTGACTCTGTGAGGCTCTTATTGCAGCTTGGTAAAAGATTTATAAGGTGCGCCTTTTTTGTTATACTGCATTTAAGAGATACAGTATGCCACTATGGGCTGCTTGTTTTTTTTAATTGTCATTTGGAGGTCGAAGTCAAAGTCATTTTATTCAGGCAGCAGTAATAGGTGCCTAGAAGGCAGACATAAAGGCAAAATTAATGCCTGACTCAGTGTCGGCCCCCTTCCCCCATTCCCAAACACATCACTCAACAGAAGTTGAAGTGACGTCATTGAACAAAATTTCGATCAGTAATCACCGCCATAAAAGGACCATATTAAGACAGCATAGCATACAGGGCTAAGTCATTTTGCGAGAAAACAAACAGCTAAAATAAGTTGCATGTAGTAACAGGCAGACAAAATAAACAAGCAGGTACAATAAAACGTATTCATAACAAAAACCATCTGGTGTCTACTTAGAACCCGGAAAAAAGAAGGAAATAGTCAAAATTGTGTGCTAAAAAAAATGTGTTTTTTTTTGTTTTTTTTTAAGGCTTGAGCTGAAAAACTGTCAGTAATGATAATCATAACCATGGCGTGCTTATTCAAGAAGTCAGGAATCTGATATGTTAACTTTTGTGTTCCGTAGTTTGTA
This sequence comes from Amblyomma mixtum, assembly GCF_055824585.1. Lineage (NCBI taxonomy): Eukaryota > Metazoa > Arthropoda > Arachnida > Ixodida > Ixodidae > Amblyomma > Amblyomma mixtum. Next base: position 177,483,995 of record NC_143014.1, read on the forward strand.
CGAATCCTGTCTTTGTTATAAATGGTATGCCGGAGATTATACATGTGTTCTTTATGAACATATTTCTCTAGGAACGATGATGCATTCTGTTTGATTTGAGTGTATATGGCTACTGCTAGTTTTTTACATAGGATGTTTGTGATAGTCAGGATTCGGTGTTTTTGGAATAACTGGGCTGAGTGAGTTAAGCGTGGGACATTTTCTATTTGGCGCAGAAAATGTTTTGGTAGTACATGTAGGTTCTCTAAATTGGCTTTTGTGGTCGTACACCATACCAGAAGAATCGTTCTTGAGATATCTGTTCGCACTTTTGCGACATGTGCAGACCGTTTCTGGTGTTCCTGAAAGATTACGCCTAGAAATTTATGTGATGCAACACGTTCGATTTGTTCATTGTCGAAGTGCAGAAGAATATCTGACTTACATTTAATTTTTGCCAAGCCACACAGACAGGTTACACAGCCAGACATTCACCTGTCTCTCAATATCTACTATATTCGCCCCAGGAAAAAAGGCGTTAAAGGCGTCAGTGGTAGTGGTAGTGGTACCCCATAATGCAAAAAATCACAGCACATGCCCTCATTTAGGGCGAAGGCTGCCAAGCCTTTCATATAAACAGCTTATATAGAATATAATAGACGGCTGCTTTCTCACCACCCAAGTTTTTGTTCTCCTCGTTACGTAATTCATATCTTCGCCCCTGTTTTTCCGAGAATGGAGGGAAACTGCAATTCATCGTCTAGCCGCAGTCCATGCGTATTACCTTGTAAGCGGCTATTCGCTTAATGACCGGATTACCGGTCGTTCTCTATGACGTGGAGGTTGTTCCTCTGGAGTGGCGAGCCGGTGCCTTTCCTGTTTCTCACGCCCTTGGCCGTGCCCTCCACCTCCTTTCGCGGACTGCTCAGGACAGCCGGAGAGAAGAAAAGCCTAGCGAACAGAAAAAGCGAGCGCGAGCGTAGCAAGGACGCTTCAAGGTGTCCGCTGCTTGCGTGCGGTTAGCGTAGAGCGGTTGGAGGGCGTAATGGTAATATCAACGGGCAGCCGCGAGGACGGAAGATTGCGTTGAATGAACCTGCAGATCACGCGCAAAGCGCCTCCGTAATTGTGTTTTTTTGTGTGTGTGTGTGTTGCTATGCCCCCCCCCCCCCCCCCCCCTCTTTTTTTTTTCTCTACACGTACGCTACCGGACTTCTGGGGATCGCTCTCTTTCATGTAGGTTTATCGGTAGTACCAATTCCCTTTGAAATATTTCTTCTTTTCTTCTAAATTTTGCGTAACGTTACGAGATAAGAGCTTAAACCACCAAGCCTGAGCGCGCCGTTACGCCCCGTTGAATAGAGCACTGAAACTCTGAAGAGACATCGCAACTGTTCAATAAACATATATCCTCTGAGAACACCGATTTCTTGTCTTCCTGTACAACACACTGAAAAACACCGGGAAAGGGCAGAGCCTGTGTCCAGATTACTCCCCTATGCAGGCCACCGCGGTGGCTCAGTGGTTATGGCGTTCGGCCGCTAAACCGAAAGACGCGGGTTCGATCCCGGTCGCGGTGGTCGCATCTCGATGAAGGCGAAATGCTTGAGGCCCGTGTACTGCGCAGTGTAACTGCACGTTAAAGAACCCCGAGTGGCCGAATTTGTCCGGAGTCCCCCACTACGGTGCCCCTCATAGTCTGAGTCGCTCTGGGACGTTAAACTTTATAAAGTCCCTTATGGGGAAGTAAATCAAAATTGATGCTTTGCGTGTAGTTCGCTGATTGTAACCAAGAGGTAGTTATCAACGCCTTTTGTTTCACATCGAGTCGATGCAAACGTCAGTCTATTGCCAAGGATACTTTTCCTACGGGTTTCATCCACGAAAAACCGAACACCATGCCGGGGGAAAGCTTGCACTTATTGGAAAACCGGTGAGTACCCGGCGTTAGTGGGGACGGAAGCAGGCACTTTCCGTATGCGAGGCGGATGGTTTTTTTACCGTTTACCTTTTCACTTTTGATCACTTTCATCATTTCAAACCTTCGCTTGAAACGATGGAAGAAAAAAACAATGCTGATAAGAAAGCCATCTGCTCAAAAATATTTCGGTGCGTTGGCGGTGGTCGCGGGCAATGAGCTGCTGACATTACGACCGTGGGCGGAATAAAGACGCACCTATCGGTTGGTCTTGATTTCGGCCTCCTTTCACGGGTCGGTTGTTATGAGCCTCTTGATGCGCTTTTAAACTCTGAAGCTTTAATCTTGCTTTGAGACAGGGTTCGTTAGAAAGTGATAATATCCCCCCCCCCCCCCCCGCAATTCTGGCAAAATCTGTGTCTTTTATTGAGAAATTTTATGTGAAAATATAGCTAACATGCAAATCAGTGTTTCGCCCATGAACAGCCTTTACAGGAAATTGGCTCGTTTCAGAATCGCTTTCTGAGTGGGCGTTCAAAGCGGAGACCGGTAGCACGTAGTAATTAAACGATAGATGCCAATGAAATACAAGATTGAACATGCGGGACTGCTTATTTTATTCTTACATTTTCTGCGTTGAAAGCGAACGATGCAGCAAGCACATCAAGTCTATTTATTAGCTTTTCAAGTTTTCAGTTTTTCCCATGGTGGTTTCTGCTCCACTGGTCTTTCCTGCAATCTGAGCGTGAGCAATGCCACCCTCCAGCCCCGCATCCCCTTTCTCACCGTTCCTCCAGTGGTGTTTCAGGCGCCCTGCCTAGAAATTTTGCACTCATCTTTAAATAGACCGCGGCAGAAAACGGCGTCCATTCTAATCCCAGCGAGCGCCTACTGCTATCGCCTACGTTTAAGTTTTTTTCTTTTGTTCGTGGGCGCAAGTGCGCCGTATAGACATTTAACTGGCATATTCCTCGTCCATCAGCCTACTGCTCTGGTGATCAGAGCGTGACAATAATATGCAAAATAATAATAAAATTGCAGCTGGCTCCTGACAATCATTTATATAAAAAATTAAACATTGAGCAAAGTGAATTCGTAGACAAAGTCGTACTGGGGACCAAGATAATAAGTTGGAAATACGTTGAATTAGTGCGTTGGCGAAGCGCCGCTAGAAATTGGGACCGCCTTTAGATAGCCGCTGAGCATCTCTGCAACGTTATGTTACAGGCAGCTTCACACCCCACAGCCGCATTTTGGTTATGACAGACGCTCTAGTGGAGGGCTCCGAATTAATTTAGAAAGTCCTGGGATTCTTTAACGTGTGGTTACAGCACGGCGCGCGAGTGTGTTTGCATTTCACCTCTAGAGAAATGCCGGATTGGATCCCGCAACCTTGGGTTAAGCGGCAGAACGCCTAGCCACTAAGCCACCGCGGAAGTTAGAGTATCTTTGTTCCGCTAGGTTAGAAACTGGCACTCTTGACAGGCGGTTTATAATTTATTATGCGCTTTACCGTCTGTTCATATCAAGAAGGTCGTTTATTATCTGCCCATTAACAGAAGTACAAACTGCCATGCATGCGTATACATCTGAAGGCCCCACTTTCCCTCATTCTTCGTTGCCATATTGGTCACCACTCACGCAGCGCGCGCTTCATTTCCTCTAAGCTCGCACCTCGAAACCACGGAAATTAGTGATTCGGGCGCGCGACAATTATCAGAATGGTGGAAAATGCGCGTCACAGGCGCCGTCAGTGTTCCAGTCTAATGGTGCCATCAGCGAGCTTCGAACGAGGCCCACGCCTGCAGAATTTCGGCGAACTTGCGGCACGAAACGGGGAAACGAAATTGACTAATGGCTGGCGGAGTGCTTTATATAAAGCTCGCAATGATGGATGAAGCTTTCCGCCCACCAGGCGGCGCCCTTTGATCGCGAAAGAGCACCCTTTAGATCCCGCGCCCTGCGCCCGTGCAGCGTGGCAGCCCCCATGCACCTGCGCTGCGCCCAAGCTCGGGCGATGGAATAGCGCCTGCCGGCCCCGAAGGCGGTGCTCCCTTCCGGAGCGATCCCGAGATATTGCGCCGTCCGTCACGAGCAGGACTTTGCTCTTAATCGTCGCCTCCGGTTAAGACGTTTCCCGCGGCATCCGATGCGCGGTTAATTTTTCATGCATACCCTCCAGAATTAGCGCGCCAAAGCCATCGCAGGGAATACTCACTCGTGCAGATCGTTGGGCGCAGCTGCAGATTTTTTTTATCTCTATTTCTTGTGCTTTTTTTTTGGGAGGGGGAGGGGTAATGGGGAGGGGATTTCGATAACGGAAGTGTTTCATGTCTCGAAGTGTGCAATAAAATATTAATTTGAGGCATAGCGCTTAATTACCAACAGATATTTTGAAAAAAATGCCCGAAGTGCATGGCCTGTGCGTTGGAATAGTTGTCATAAAAGGATCATCGCTTTAAATTTTAGCCCGTGGCGTTAACGGCAAGTGCCGCAGCTCCTTTTTTTACCTTTATATCGTACGTGTGGTCAGCACAACATTAAGCGTCCAGAGTGAACCACCTCTCCCTAAGCTACGTACGCTCAAGCCTCTCCTCCCCCTACCCCCCCCCCCCCCCCAACCAAAAAAAAAATTACTTGCTTCTAATGGTCGATGAGCGGTGCGATCGTATTTTAGGATGGCATCGCCATAAAAACGTGCAAATTAATAGTTGCCAAAGCGCTTGAGCCTCGAGGTGAACATTTGAGTTCGAAGTTTTCAGCGAATTTATTGATGTCTGAATTATAGCATGGCGATTTTTCAATGCACTTACATATGTGCATCGCGGTAGATACGACTACACGCAGCCGTTTACTGAAAGAGCGCTTTGCGCTTGATTGTTTCGTGCAGCGACAGCGCTTCGCCGGTGCTTTTGCGCTGGAGCTTTCGTTTCCTATGTTTCCGCGTCGGCGGTAGCCTCCCCGTTTAGAGATTCGTCAGAGATTTGTCAGCCGCCTTCAGAGCATTTCTTCTGCAGCGCTGCCGCTTCTCTTTTTGTGTTCACACGATCAGCTTCTTCCACTGCTGGAGCGTTAGGTCGGAGACTAGATCGCAGTACCGATACTTCTCTTGCATCTGTATCTGCTCTTCATGCCTTAGATTTCGGAGTCCAGTGGCGCCTGCCGTCGCCTCCCTCGCATCTCTTGAAGACCGCTGTTTGAACCAAGCTCAGTGCACCGACGGAGAGCCCCGAACCAGGTTCAGAGTATATGCTGAGATCGTAAAACTGAAGCAGAAAAAGGGAAGTTGAAACGATTGCATCTAGCCACTGACCCAAGTTATATAAGCGGGAACTGCAATACCAGGCCATAGAGCAAAGTGAGGCATCCGCATAACAAGTATATATTCACTAAGTAGGGACCGAATGTGCTAGCGTGACCAGAGCCACCAGATTTCCGGCAGAGCGGTGTAAAGCATTTGTTGCTTTTGTGGGGAAGTGTGATAATCATCCGCCACCGAAACTGATGCGCTAAGATTGCGGGGCTGCTCTGTTCGTGGTTAGAATCCACAAGTGGCCTCCCCCAGTTTCCTCGTCACCTACCTCACAAGACCACCTAGTATTTCGCTCCACCGATCAGTTAGATCCAAGTACATAAGCCAATTCGCTGGCAACATACTGGCACGAGATGACGTAACAGGTTGCCGTTTATTGGCCTTGTTGAAAGTTTGCGCCATGGGCCACCTGGTTTCATGAAAAGGCGAACCACCCCTGGTATATGGTTCGGCGCCGTGCAGACAAGGCTGTTGACACCGGGAGATTTGTGGCTCACTGAAGCGCCCACCTTAAACTCAAACTGTTGAGTGGTTTCAAACTGGCGTATCATCGCGTTTGCTGGGCACCGACTGCATCGGCCAAGGATCTTTTGACGTTCCTTTTACAGCTCTTTCCAGAGGGGCCGAAGGTGATCATCAAGATACTAGTCGGTTGCTACTTGTTGGGTGGTGTGCTGAACACTGAGCTGGCTGGTTGGATGATTTAATGTTTTACGAGAAAGACAAGCCAGTGCTACTGCAATGCCCTGAGTAGAGCGGGTATTTCAGCCTCGCCTCGAGACAGAAAAAGGCTAGAAAGAGGCGATTTGAAAGAGGGAAAGGAGGGGGGGGGGGCAACTAGTGTAATGCAAAGCTCATCGCTGTCGTCTGGGGCTAAATTGTATTAAACTAGGTTTTGGTTTGAGCTTAATGACAAAATAATTATTTTTTTACGGATAGACTATTGTGTCTATGGTCGATTAGAAGTCCTCGGATTAAGTCAGGTAACATTCAATTAGTGCCCGGTTGCTTCTCAACTACCCATTCATGCAAGTTACTCGAACAGGTTATTTTAAATATATCACGGAATGACTTGAAACCCACAGTATCCTAAGAAAGTTCCAACATGATTTCCGCCGAGGATTCAGCACTACTACCCAACTAACCGAATTCACGTACTGTATGTGTCCGTCATTAGATTCAGGAAGACGAGTTGATGCCATTTTGGTTCACTTACGTAAAGATTTTGACGCCTTCCCGCACCCCAATCTCCTCCATTAGCTTAACTCTACTCCAAATAGTCATTTCCTCGTCAATTGGATTCCTCGTCAATTGGAGATTTCTAACTTATCGTTATCGATTCGTATACTTTAATTCTACTATGTCGTCTCCCGTTAGTGTTTCATCTGTTCTTTAACTCGGCCAGTGCTTAAAGTCTGGCTCCATCGAAAAGATCTCCAGCGACACAATTACAGGGGGGAGAGGGCAAATAAAGAAGGAGAGATAAAAACTGGCAACCTGCTTTCTACATCGCTGTATACAAAGCAGTGAAATCACTGTTAAGGTTGTCGTTCACTCAATTTATAACAGGGACCTGGAACAAGCGATTGCCACGCTCTGCTAGAGTGCTTCTTGAAGTGTGTTATTATTGTGTAGCCTTGAATCTGAGTGACAAGCTCTGGACTGACTCGTGGCGTGAGTTCATGTGTTTTTCTCTTTTTTTTTCAGCCTTTGTGTAGTGCTGCCGTCTTTTTATTTTTCTCTTTCTCGGGTGTTAAAAAAAAAACATGTTAGCCATTCTTACTAAAAATCACAGTGAAATTTCCGAAACAATAGAAAAAAATCTTCCGACCGCCACTGGCAAGAACAAAAAATAGTTGCCTGCTTCGGATTCATGCAGTCTACATGCTAGCACGGGGGCTCTCAGATCACTTGTCAATACTGGTGGAGGGGGGAGGAGAGGGGGGGGGGGCTCTTAGACCCACCCAGCCCGCTGACTTTCATCCCTGCACACGGCTCCTTCTAAGCCTACTTTTCTTGTGATATGTTAATGGTGTAAATTAGCGGCGTAAATTCGAAGCCCTCCACTACGGTGTCCCTCACGGCACATGTGTCGCTTCTGAATGTTATACGCCACATTACTATCACCTCATATTTCACAACCTTGTAAGAGATTTTCCCCTTCTTCCCATTATAAAATCTTAGGTCTTATAATACTATCATCGCGTCCCCGCATAGGGTGCCTAAAATTCCTACGCGTACTGCTTTATCCACCACGCTGTGCGTCACTAGATCGTTACTTCAACTCTAACAAGCCTGCCATCACTAGAAGTTCCTTTTTATTGCAGCACTGACATGTACAAATAGATGTGAGTATATAAATAATTCGACTTGTAAACAAATACTTCTACCATCCAACTCGGGAATTCCCTGCCCGGAAGCATCCGTTCATTACTCACGAGTAATTTTTTGGAAGACGCGCTGTTTATTTTTAGTATTTCGATTTCCGTGCTAGTATTCTGTTTGAGATTCATACCGTTTTATTTGCCTCTACCCCACTCCTGCAATAGCCTCACCGAAGCTGCAGTACATAAAAATAAATAACTGAATAATTAAATATAACTCTAGATTGCTTTTTGAAGCATCAAACCGCTTGTGTCGGGATCACATCTCTCTCATGCTTTCGCCAATGTGGAGGACGGTAATAAAGGGCTCATTCAAGGAAACTATAGGCAGTCCTCTGTCGACGTAAAACACAAGGCAGTACTGTCTTTCTCCGCTGTACTTACTAATCAGGCCTTTGTTCTGCTCTGTTTCGTCAGGTAAGAGGCGATGAGGGTCTGAACATAGGAAAGAAGGTTGCACTGGCAGGGAATAACACCAAATTTATGTACAATCGGAGATCACGGAGCCATTCTGTGCTGTGCAGTGCCTCTTCTGAGGTTGCAACATTACCTCTCTCAGCAGTACACCGCCGCAGCATCTATGCTGTTCAGCTCAGCAGCGGATCAAGAGTCCGGGACAGCTTCATTTTAATGAGAGGGAATCTTGATATCGATCAGGGCGTTTACATTTGAGTGGACATAAAATTTCCTACTGGTGGCCTACATCACAAAGCAGATTCCTTATCTAATTTCTGCTAGCTTTTCACTTTCAAGCAGCAAAAATACAGACAAAAAAAAGAATTGCATGACTGCGATTTGTTATTTTAGTCTTTCTCAACTTAGGCCTGCCTGCCTGCCTGCCTGCCTGCCTGTGCCTGCCTGTGCCTGCCTGCCTGTGCCTGCCTGTGCCTGCCTGCCTGCCAGTGCCTGCCTGCCAGTGCCTGCCTGCCTGTGCCTGCCTGCCTGTGCCTGCCTGCCTGAGCCTGCCTACCTGCCTGCCTGCCTGTGCCTGCCTGCCTGCCTGTGCCTGCCTGCCTGCCTGTGCCTGCCTGCCTGAGCCTGCCTGCCTGTGCCTGCCTGCCTGCCTGTGCCTGCCTGTGCCTGCCTGCCTGTGCCTGCCTGCCTGCCTGCCTGCCTGTGCCTGCCTGTCTGTGCCTGTGCCTGCCTGCCTGCCTGCCTGCCTGTGCCTGCCTGTGCCTGCCTGTGCCTGCCTGCCTGCCTGCCTGTGCCTGTGCCTGTGCCTGTGCCTGTGCCTGTGCCTGTGCCTATGCCTGTGCCTGTGCCTGTGCCTGCCTGCCTGCCTGCCTGCCTGTGCCTGCCTGCCTGCCTGCCTGCCTGCCTGTGCCTGTGCCTGTGCCTGTGCCTGTGCCTGCCTGCCTGCCTGCCTGCCTGTGCCTGCCTGCCTGCCTGCCTGCCTGTGCCTGCCTGTGCCTGCCTGCCTGTGCCTGTGCCTGCCTGCCTGCGCCTGCCTGCCTGCCTGTGCCTGCCTGCCTGCCTGCCTGCCTGCCTGTGCCTGCCTGCCTGCCTGCCTGCCTGCCTGCCTGTGCCTGCCTGTGCCTGCCTGCCTGTGCCTGTGCCTGCCTGCCTGCCTGCCTGCCTGCCTGCCTGCCTGCCTGCCTGCCTGCCTGCCTGCCTGCCTGTGCCTGCCTGCCTGCCTGCCTGCCTGTGCCTGCCTGCCTGTGCCTGCCTGCCTGCCAGTGCCTGCCTGCCTGTGCCTGCCTGCCTGTGCCTGCCTGCCTGTGCCTGCCTGCCTGAGCCTGCCTGCCTGCCTGAGCCTGCCTGCCTGCCTGCCTGTGCCTGCCTGTGCCTGCCTGCCTGCCTGCCTGTGCCTGCCTGCCTGTGCCTGCCTGCCTGCCTGCCTGTGCCTGCCTGCCTGAGCCTGCCTGCCTGCCTGCCTGCCTGCCTGTGCCTGCCTGTGCCTGCCTGTGCCTGCCTGTGCCTGTGCCTGCCTGCCTGCCTGTGCCTGTGCCTGTGCCTGTGCCTGTGCCTGTGCCTGCCTGCCTGCCTGCCTGCCTGCCTGCCTGCCTGCCTGCCTGCCTGCCTGCCTGCCTGCCTGTCTGTCTGTCTGTCTGTCTGTCTGTCTGTCTGTGTAGGTCACCCCCTGGATGATGGATGCACCACCTAAGTCACGTTACGTTGTGATGTCGTCACAACCTGCCCACCGGATTGTCAGCAAATTGCCCTTCGTGGCAGGTGGCAGTCCAATTAATCTGATTGGTCACAAGTGTTTGCTGGGAAGAGCACTGGGTCTCACAAGCCCCACCGGCGGGAGCACCTGCCATTGCAGGGCAGTGGCGCATCGCTTAACCGCTGCACCACTGCGCCAGGAGTGGTATAAGGGCTCCTGGCGATCTATGAACGTAAAGAGTGACCGATTTCGCATATATGGGCATCAACCCGTTAACCATTATGGAGAATTGTTATCGACGGTTATACATGAGGATTTGTATTTCCGTCTTTTGTTACGTAATTTGTATGTAATGTTTTTATTTTATTACTGCTTGCACTTGCTGTACGGTCTGTAGGCGGCTCGGGCTCCCTCAAGCGAAAACTGTTAGCTGTTTTTTCCCAAGCCTAGCCACATCATTTTGATGAAAATAAAGCTGACTTCATTTGACTTGACCAACGCTATCACGTCAATACCCTTAAGGCGGAGGAGCTTAAGTGTCCCCTCCGGTTTAAAGTGCGCTAGCACGAAGGCCTCTTCTGACCGATTTCGCCGATCTTTGTCGGCAGCCTGCTTGACTTTGAAAACCAAGCCTCGAACGCAAATCGAAAGCGAACTGAAAACCGAAGTGCTAGCGCACCTAATTCACATTTTGTCTTGAATTTTTGGTTGTGGCGACCCTCTGATGAGAGTTTACCAACGCGCCACAACGGCCAGCACTAGCTGAAAGTATTAAGAGAGCAATTACTCAATAGTATCCACCCAGGCGCAGCCATACTGCTACAAAGGAAAGCTATACAGTTTTCGGACAAACTTCGTGGTTGCGTCAAAATTCGTCCTGGTCTGAGGACCAAACCCGGGACCACCGCCTCACCGGCGCTGTGCCTCTATTACAACTGAGCTAATCGGGGCGACTAGTATATGGTATGGCGAGCGCGAATTATTGAACAACTCGAAGTGGGAACGGTATCGGTCCAATATTTAGGGGAATGCCCAACGTGGAGTTGATTTGTAGTAAAAGTGCTGCAAATCAACTATGTAATAGAAGTCGTGTAATAAAAGTATCACATATTATGCGCATGTTCTCGAGTTTATTCCATATGCAGCTATGGCCGTGCTGACCAAAGTAGTTTGCTCGAGAGAGATAAACCCCAATACGGTATTGCGAGGACCTCCACACACAGGCTGGCCAGGCTGCAAGCGAATTGATGCTCACTTACTTTTCGTCACAAAGCTAAAGCAGCTAATAGGCAGTTATAGCATACTCTTACCGACTTTACGTTACTGTTTTCCGCGTTATCGAACGCTGGACTTTCCAGTTAGCGCTGTAAAATGTCAGACGACGTTTAAGCAAGGAGTTTCTCCCGTATCGAATTACGGTAAGGCAAAAAGGAATGATGATGATTGCAAATGCTCCAGCATATAATACAAACGTGAAAATGCGCGCATCGCAAGCATTTTTATATAGTCAGATACCGCAAGCACTTCAGAAATCTTTATCTTTGTGTATAGAGCCCTGTACAATATGAGTCATATTTAAATGAACAACGACAAATGATTAAAAGTTACACCACGAAGCAGGAGCGCGCATAGAGGCTCCTCCTCTCGAGCTCTCTGCGCTTTTTTTTTTTTTTGTTAGCTTCGCGGCAGAACCAGAAGTGGGTTACTTCCGCTGTCGCATGCGTTATGTTCTCTCCTGATATATTAGCGGCTCACCCTGCATACTACACAGTGAGATACCATAGAAATCAAACATCTTGTTTGTTTCATCCGGTGAATGAACTCGTCTTGCGTACGACCTCATCTTCAATGGGTACAGACACAGCATTTCGAAAGCAAACAGACCATATGATTTGTTTCATGGGTGTGAGGAGATATTTTCTAGCGATCTTCAGTCGGAGGCGTTGCGTGGAACATAATTTAATATCATTTTCAACGTTGCCCGGGGGGCCGCTCGGCATTTCCACCTGCATCGAGTGACATCAAGGTGAACATTCCCTAATTATTGCGACGTCTCCGAACCCAGTGGTTGTTCACAGGAGCAACCAGTGCTTGCCGACGACGCCGACGTCATCAGGACTGTGGCAGTCCAGGTTGGTCGGTCGACCATTACGTCAAGGTACACTGCAGCACTGGCGCTGACCGAGGCCGAAACGACCGGGATGAAACGGTTTGTACTTAGTTATTCTTGCTTCGCGCTACTGTTTTGAGCTAATTTTCATTTTCAAAATCATCGCTTAATCGCTGCGCCACTGCGACAGGAGTGGTATGAGGACTCCCAAGGATCTATGATGATAAAGTCGAGAATGATCTATATGGGAATTAGCCCATTAGCGCTGCCGCGTCTTACCCTAAAGGCGGAGCTTAAGTGTCCCCTCCAATTTTTTTCTTTACAGTTCTCCTTCGGCAAAGTGCGCATGAAGAAAAGGCTTCCAGAGATCACTGATCAGCACTGCTTCACCTACGTGGCTGTACTTCTACCTTCGCACTTCTAGCAGATGCGGGCGTGCCGCAGAAGTTTGGCGCGTAGCTATCTGTGCAGCTTTTTGCTATTTTACAGCGCCATGGAGAAGGAAAAGCTGAAAAACTTCAAGATGTAGCCATGTGGAATTTGCCTACGGCAACACCTGTGCGCGTGGCCAGTTTGAACTCGGCTAGCTATTAATTTCGCGGCGTCTGTTCCAACTGCATGCCTCGGCGACTTGTACAACAAAAGCAACCTTACGCAAGAAATTACGCCAGTGAAGACACTCTCACTTCAAAGGCCCGTGCTTCTGTTTCCTCAGACGAACATTTTCGCATATCATTGTTGCGAGCAAACACTGAATAAACGGTCCTGTGCCCCAGAGGTTTGAAACCCTGTCGTGTTGACTACTCAAAGCTGGGGAAGCCCCAATCTGGGCAAGTGCGGCCCGATGCAGACTTCAAAAGCCCTCTCGGGGCAAGGGACCACTCCGAAATCGCTTCTTCCCTTTCCTGCCCAGCGTCTCTAGAACAATGCGCGGCCTGCCGCCACCCTCTCCCTGTAATGCAAGGCTCACAGCTTAGCACACGTTGCTCGGAACGACACAGGGAAGTGGACGGCGGCTTGTGGGTACGGGGAAGGGCGGCTGTCGGTCCAGTACCCCGTGCATGTCACGCTGCAAGCCTAATTGGCCGAAGTCTTGGCGCGCTGATGGATCGGCCTGGCAACTGTGAGTGACGGAGCACCACTCGGTCATGGTGTTGCGCTAGCAACCATGGGGGCCACATAGCGAGGCGAGAACTAGTAGAAGGCCCGACGGCCTGTAGTTGGCAGCGTGCGCCTGCGCTGCAGCCGTTGCAACGTAGAACGCTTTTGTGTGCAGTATCTCACCGCGTTCCATCATGTCGCCTAGGGCTGAGTTGAGCACGGTATCGTGTTTCTCAGAGCTAACAAGGTGTTCACGACGGCGGAGCTGGCCATTTAATGCAAAGGCGCCTAACACGGTACATGCAAGTGGACAAAAAAAAAAAGAAAAGAACGAGCAAGAGAGCAAGTTTCACTACATTCTACCGCTGCGAAGGTTTTAAACTGCGCCGTGTTGCACCTTGAAGGAGATATGGGCGGCCACTTGCAGATAAGTACTGATAAACTCTGCCGAATCTCGGTGTCACTATCAAGAATGAGATATGCATCTATGCTATAGCTGGATACACCTCAATAACGACCGCCGCGGTAGCTCAGTGATTATGGCGCTCGGCTGCTGACCCGAAAGACGCAGGTTCGACACCGGCCGCTGCGGTCGAACCGGTGGAGGCGAAAATCTAGAGGCCAGAGTACTGAGCGATGTCCCTGCACGTTAAGGAACCCCGGGTGGTCAAAATTTAAGGAGTCCTTCCCTACGGCAGCCCTCATAGCCTGAGTTGCTTTGGACGTTAAACACCCATAAACCAAACCAACAAATCAAGACCGAAGCGGCAGACGCCCCTGTAAGGAAGGCCCTCGAGCCAAAGACGTCGTCCAATTTTCCTGACGTCGTGGTTAATCCGGTTAAGCCGTGGACAATCTGCTTTCATATGCTGTGCAGGCTTGTGATGTCACGCAAGAGGATTAACGACTATGTCCTGAGAATCGGCTGCCGCCATTAGCTAAAGAGCCTCCATTGAGGGGAATGTGCCGCTTCGTTCTTGATTCATATTGGACTATAGCTTTGTCAAGTTATTTGTCCTCTCGACGTAAATTTAACGCTGATGCCAGTTTCTACTCACCTTAGGAGCAACGCGCTATTTGCCAATCACTTACTTAAGGCTGTGAAGCGTATGTTTTATTACAGTTATTAAATTGCACTCTTTTAGGCTTTTCAAAAGCAAATGTACCGCGTTGCTCAAGAACAAGCAAAGTATATTAATTAATATTACTAAAGAAGCCTCAGTGCCCCCCCCCCCAAGACCTGCTTCCCACTTTTTCTCCCGGGTAGACGACACAAACATATATTGAGGAGTTATGTGTGCCTAAAATTAAACCGCTTACGCAAACAATAATAATAACTGCGGTGATCATGAACCATCGCGAAAATAGACTGATGACAAAGATATACCTTTGTCGAACTCACCCCTGATAGGCTAACTAATGTCGAAAGTGGATGGGCACAGGTACACGTCAGCTGCATTTCCGTGCAGTTGACGTCACATGCCCTGCTCGCCACGAAGCGATTCGAATTCCTGTTTGCCTAATTCATATAATATTTCGTGTTTTCTTTTCCTTTTTCTTGAGATGCCGATCATGCCGGAAAAAAAATGCCACAAACACAACAGCTAGTCCATTGTCAGAGTTCGTTATGAAATGTATATAGCATTGATATAATTGTTGCGCGGCGCCAGTCATATGACGCGAAAGAAAAGTGCTTAGTGCGTTTGAACGAATTAATTGCAAAGGGGGTTATTGGCCCCAAAAGCGTGAGGCACTGAATAGCGTTTCTCTGCGTGTTGGCGGTCGTTCCAGAGCCAACCAACAGCGCGCGCTCAGCGATAGCACAGTCGCTACCGCGTCGGCACATCTTCGTCGTTACAGAATGAATGAATGAATGAATGAATGAATGAATGAATGAATGAATGAATGAATGAATGAATGAATGAATGAATGAATGAATGAATGAATGAATGAATGAATTTAAAAGTTAATCTGGTATGTAAGCATGCATTGCGTCTAAGTGAATCATGATGTTTGTGCAGTTCTACGCAGTCCAATAGCCGTTGAAACAGCAGTATGCATAGAAAAGGCCCAATGTTCAATATCTATACAATTACTCCATGAACAGCAATAATATAATTTCTGCTGCCTAACTGGGACCACTTACCATGTAATACTAATAACAGATAATGATAAAATTACTTAATGTGCTAGGAAACCGCGATTCATTTGCACCTATTTGTTTCGTCGCCTTTTTATACTCGCATATCAGTTTACATTCGATGAGCCAGGGCTCTGTTCTCAGTTACTAATGCCTGCGCATTTCTTTCCCTAACAGAACTGCCGATAAAGCTGGCAGGGCAGTTGCTGTCTCTGACACTGTATCATCGCGTTGAATTTTGCACGAGAGGCCACAATTCATGATATATTACATTACCAGGAATTCGGGATATCGCCCAGCCAGTGCCGCTAAGCCTACGGCCTATCGCGTTCTCTTCTGCTGCCCCTCGGTCATTTTCTTTCTTTCTTACGCCCCGCATATTGTCATCGTGTTATTCATGAATGTTCAATACCATGCGACATGGGTGGCTGCCAAGGTAACTAGAAGCGCTGGTGCCAAATAGATGGCAGTTAGAAACCTTTAATATTATTCAAAAGAAAGAATGAACGCACACCTTTACTCGTATAAGAATAGAAAGAAAAGGCTTTAAAACAGAGGGCAACAAGAACAACAAGCTATATGTGTCTCCTAACTTCCAAAATTCACCTTTCTTTCTCCTTTCTCTCTATATTTCTCTGCCTTCATTTTCTTCCATAGATGCGCTGCCAGCGTTGCAACACCGAAGGGCCACGCACCTCTGCCTGTTTGCTCCTGGTATTCTTTACGCGCTACGTAACAGCCGACCCAACTGCGGTTTCCTGCTTGTCGCTATTTTAGTTGTTTTTCTTTCCTCGATGAGCACAAATCAGCCCCGACGACCCTCGTCGCTCCATCTTGCGTGGCGCTTCAGTGCCCCTGGGTCTCCGCGCGTGGGCTCACGTTTTCTCTCACACCCGTGAAGCTAGTTAGAAGTACTGCTCGAAAGCAGCTTGCTCTGGTGATTCTATCGCGGCTCCCGTAGGTTGCGGGGCTTCGAGGTGTTAAATTTGGCACCTGCGGCGGAAGCCGGAACCATGCCCCCTCCGCTTAACGATTTGTTTCAGCACCGCTTAACCTTCGTGTTTTTTCTTCTCCTTTCTTCCCTTCACTTTCAATGGCCTTTGTTTTACTCTCGTTTTCCTCCTCCTCCTCCTCCTTCTTCTTCTTCTGGCTTTAGTTTACGGGTTCCACAGTTCCAGCTATCTCTGCGCCGCTCTCTTGCTCTTCTAGGAAAGTGTGCATCCTCTGCGACCCTATCTTCTCATCTCTGGCCGCACATTTCGCAAGAGCTGAGACCGCGAAGGTTATCTGCTTCTAATAGCTCCCAAAGTGGGGCTAGCGAATACGTACACCTCGGTCGGGCAAGCATCCGGTCGCGATCTATGTGTAAGCGGCAAACGTGGTTAACTGCTTCGCACATTGCCAACTTGTACTGCCAACAGCACAAGTTTTTGTGGCCAGTACGGGTATACAGTATCCGTGTAGCTCCGTGTTTCATATTTGATAGCATTCTTATCCAGCTTTCAGTACGGTGAGCCCAAGATAAGTGCCTAGCTTTGCTTGATACTCTTATCCGACGCCCCCAGGTAGACCGTATATCCGCCGCCGCGGTGGCTCAGTGGCTATGGTGCTCGGCTGTGCTGACCCAAAAGACGCGGGTTCGATCCCGGCCGCGGCGGCTAGAATTTCTTTGGAGGCGAAATTCCAGAGGCCCGTGTACTGTGCGATGTCAGTGCACGTTAAAGAACCCCAGGTGGTCGAAATTTCCGGAGCCCTTCACTACGGCGTCTCTCATAGCCTCAGTCGCTTTGGCACGTTAAACCCTATAAACCAACCAACAGAACCGTATATCCAATTTTCGAGCAGGGCATTCTTTGTTCTGTGTGCGTGATTTCGTGATCTTCTCCTGAGCTCTCTGGTGAGACGAGTTGTGTCCGTTCTGGTGGCCGGTGACGTAAAGTTGCCAGTTAGGTAGCAAGCCAAAGTAAGGAGCCCACAGCCACAGAGTGCTTCAGCAAAGATTTTCGCAAACTATTCCGTACAGAATTGGCCTCGACCGTCAAGACAGCTCTTTGCTTCCCACGGAATGCACGTACAGTGGAGTGGAATTTCGTATTTTAAACTTTCCGGGCAGACACAATGAATCCACTGATCTGCTGGCACCATCAGAAACACACTTTCTGCTCCACTGCCTGAGATGCTTTCTGTGGGTGTACTCAGCGCGAAAAAAATTCGCCCGATGGGAAAAAGAAAAAAAAAACGGCAGCATTTAGCAAAGCGTATATTCTGATGTATTGAAGTTTACTGGTTTTGTGCCTTCTACTTGCCATTTCCTTACGGAGTGACAGCACATTCACCACGAGTTGAGCAGATAAGTGAGTAATGAAGTGCAGGGGCATTGTGCGCAGTCCGGCAACCGCCGCATGGAAGCGATGGGGGCGGAGGCAAAGCAACGGACCGGAGTCCGGGTAGCGATCGTGCGGAGGTCATCCTCTGCGGCTACTGTGAGCGACTCACGACGGGGCAGCGCGCCACGTTGACCTTCCCTCATCAAGGGCTCTCGCAACCATTTTCCTGTCATCGGGCTGGCGCCCCTGAGACCCCCAGGAAAAAGCGGCGCCGGGAGGTCACGGCTCGGGGTCGCCGATCAGTCACGACACGCCACGAGCGAGGCTGCAGTCCTCGGCGCTCTTTCCGGCGCCCGGGCCGACCCCGCTGGCTCTGATGGGCGCCTAAGAGCTGCGCGCACACACTCTTGTAGGCCCTGCTACTTGAGAAAGTAATAATGGCGGTGCTGAAAGCGAGGTAGCAAACAGTGGGCAGTCAGCCGTCTTGTTAACGTCGTGCCGTAGCTACGCCTGTTGAATCGGTACCACATGTACTTGATTCGGCAATTAGACGACTCGTGAGAGGCTGCCGCTTTCCTCAGTCGCTCCCTTTCAAGTGGAAAATTACGACTTTTGTTTATTACGGTAATGACGCGTCTTATTTCGCAAGTACTGATTACATAGGATACCAGTGAGTTGCACTAGTTGAACTTTAATGCTACAAGATCTGCCTTGTTTTTTATGTGAACATAGGCAAGGAACTTCGCACGCTGCCAACTCGCTGTGTGTATACACTGCACAAATTTTCCTATATGTCGGCTGATAGATTTGAGAGCAAGGCAGTTTCATAAATAAGCCAGGCCTGAAAATTTCCAGCCGAAATACATCGCAGCCAACTCCATGAGACGCAAACCCACAAGGCTTCGTTTTCCAAAACGTACCACCACTGACAACCGGGCTTGATTATCGCAAGTCGCTGGACGTACTGGCTTAAGTTCGACCTCATTCAAAGCCTTCACACGTGCTCCGCTTATCTCAGCCTTCTTTTCATCATGTTTTCAGTGAAATAACTTTAAAAGGAAGGCGAGAGCCTACCATACAATCTCCTTTACTTCTGCGCATGAAGGCCTTGTGCTGATTCCCTTGGAGACGGCAACAATGTTGCTAAAGCTCGTCTTCTTCCTCTCAGCTTTTCTAGATCAACTCGGCTTAATGAAAATAAATATTTTCGGGCAAGAACTTTACCAAAAATGATTTGAGCGTGCCGTTGTACACTCAAGAAAGAAAGGAGTCAAAAAGGAGTAAGCTGTCCTCTAGCACACTCTCTTTAACAAAAGGGAGTGGGCTACAGGAAAGCTTAATCCCTTCTTAATCCCATCTAGGCGTAGTCATGTTTAGAGTGCAGAGAGTTACGTATTAGTATCGACCACCTGAAGTTGTTCAGCGTGCACTGGCATCGCAGAGCGCACGGGCGTCTTTGCATCTTGGTTCAATCAAACTGAGGATAGCACGGCTGGAAATCGAACGCACGATCTCGAGCGTCACGAAATCTAGCTTTACGGTGTAGAAAAATGTATACCACAGCGTTGCCTGATTTCACCCCAAAGTAACGCCGTACAGCACACACTTAACGGAGTGCTGATGGTTACCCAAGCCTTGGTATTATATATAAAGACAATACTCACACTTTCGTTACAAGCAGGCAGTGGTTTATAACAAACACGCATAACGTGATTTTACTCGAAGGGAAAGCAGCAGCAGTATAACATAACGATTTTGTTCCAACTTACCCAGTTCGTTGTTTTTGTCATTGTCTGATGCACACCTCCACGCCATCGTTATCCCAAAGATCAGTCAATCGGTGTGACGAATGACAAGAATAGGATGGAATGGAGTGAGGGAATTGCTACACTATAGTGGTGCTCAGGCTTGCATATATATTTTTTTGTGTTTTGTATAATCCCTTCCGCGGAAGCGACATCGACAAACCTAAACAAACACGCAACCTAAACCTGACTTCGCTATCATTGATAAGTGAGAATTCATTCATTGCGACGAAAGCCGGCTGCTGTACGTCCGGAAAAAGAGCGTTTCGGCACTTTGTAACATGGAGTCGAACATAAAACATCCGCGGGTGTTAAAAGCGGCAAGACCTAAGCAGTGTTGTTTCATATTGGCATGTTTTGCAGTACGTTTTTAATTTTTGATAACTAAATTAAAATTTGAAATTATTAGAGTTCTTCAGTGCCATAGAGGCGAGAAAATCCATTGCAAAACTTGCACAGTGTGAAATAAAAATAAGGCAAGGCTTAGTTTCGGTAGAGGTGTCTTTAACGTATAGAAAAGGTGCGCCATAACAGCGAAACAGCGGCAACCCAACCACCCCGTTCGAGCCGCCTTTAGCACGGGTTGGGGTCCCGTTGGTTATTGGTGGCATGTGGTGTGGGCCACTAACCCTGGCCACAAATGCATTTAAAGATTGGTAGAAGCGTAGCCTTAGCAGTGAAGGGTTTGGGTAGTTTGAAAATATTCTTTAAAGCGAGGCTTCCGATGCGTTGTGCATGGGAGGAAAGATATCTATTTTTTTTATTTTACTGATAAGAATATAACGAAGCCTATACCGCGGTCATGGCAAGAGTGGCATATATTCTGAGGCTGCAGAGACGGCGGTAAAAAGTTTTTAAAAGAAAACAGACAAATGGTCACCGTTCCAGTAACTTCGATTTGTCGCATCCGTTGCTATTTTTACATGAGTTGGGGTTGAATGCATTTCGTTCGAAGGAGTACAACTTATAGTTCGAAAAGTGGAGGGGACACTTCAGCTCCGCATTAAGGGTAAGACGCGACAGCGTAATCGGCTAATTTCCATACATGCAGAAGGTCATTCTCTATATTACATTCATAGATCCCTGGGAGTGCTCATACTCTTCCTGGCGCAGTGGTGCAGCAGATACGCGATGCGTCACTGTACTGCGATGGCAGGTGCTCTCAGCGGTCGGCCTTGTGGAGCCCGGGTTTCTCTTCCCGAGCGACTAATCATTAACTGTCACCTGCCACGGTGGGCAGGTTGTGATGAGGCCGCAATGTCACGTCACCTAGGCAGCCCACCTGCCTCCTAGAGTGCTCTCTGGGCACCACCTGCCAGAGCCATGCTCGCGATTTTTCGCTCACAACGCCGACGCCGGATTTTCTGGGGAAAGGGGTCGTTAACGCCATCGCATTAAAATGTGCACAGTCGCCACTGTTGAACGATATTTTATTAGGTTTAAAATTGAAAATACTCTTGAAGTGTGTCTAACACTGGCTTCTTTGATCATTTTCAGTTTGGCATTAGTTAGGATATTCTGTTTAAGACAGAGCAAACGCGACAGTCTGGTTTTGTTTCCAATCGTCTGAAAGCGCACCAACAAGCCCACACAAACAAGCGAGTAGCTTAAAGCACAGCACATTTGAAGTCAGCACCCGTTCGGTGTCAAGCGTTCACAGAATACGCTCCCCCACCTCCCCCCACTGTGATTCGTAGTTCTTACACTTCACCATGCACACTAGCTGAAAATACGGCTGTGGTACGCCGCCTCCTTCAGTAGTCCTGCCATCCAGCACAGGGTCTCTCCTGTTCCGTCGTGCCATCCTCGCGCATGTTTTATCGAGAAGCATTAAAAAGGAACATAGCCGTTTTGCGTGCGAGATTTCATGAGGCAACGCAACCTCTACAACGTCCTCCCTGACCGCCTACCCAAGAGCCGGGAGGAAATGCAACCTGCATATGGGAGAGGAGAGACGACGCCGGATTTTCTGCACAATGGGAGCCTTAACGCTATTGCGTTAATAGTTATTCAGAGCCGGTACATCGTACAGAGGTCCTGCTACATGTCTAAAGAACACCTAGAGTGCGCGCCTTCTTCGTGTGTCTTACGACCTAGGCCCAAACCGGAAACGGCAGTCAACGCCGACTGAAATGGCGTTTACACCAGTGAAGATAACTTGTAGAGCTATACCTGCGAATGAAGTTAACTCGACAGTGTGTCAACATGCACTGTGATTCATACAAACAGTGCGACCAGAATGTCGCTTGTTCAAAGTCAAGTTCAATACCAAGCATGCGGTATACGCTAGACTGTATGTCTCTACAGCGTATATACTGCGAGCCTTAAAAAATTAATCAATTTCCTACTCAATTCCGTGCAGTTGGATATTACTGGAACATGAAACTTGTGCGTAGGGTTCCACCACTGCGCCGTACATGTGTCTCAAAGCGGATGCGAGCACGCCCGTGTGGCGCCAGCCGTGCGGCGGTTTCTATAGCTCATTTACAAAGGCGCCTGCCATAACAACTTATCCATGAGGAGTGTACGTAACGGCTCGTTCACGACTGACTACCCTCTATACGCACGAGAGGGACGCAGATTCTTTGCGCTCGAAAAATGTATCTCGCGAAGGGATTCGGCCCCGCCGTGAAGTCCGCACGCGCCGAAGTATAACCAGACCCAGTAGCAATGTATAGAATTACATAGAGGTCGGCTGCACGACCAGCCGTTGCTGCACGCCGTGTTGTGCGTGATGCGGCGATATTCGCTCAAAACGAGCAGCATCGATCTGACCTCCTTCCCAGCCCCGCCCGAGCGATCCCCGGCGTCAACCGGCCAGCAGCAAGAGACGCCTGCACGATTCCGGGAGACTTCTAGGTCCGCTTCGTGCATCGGTGTCGGTTCCACACAGAGGTGCGGCAATAGGTAAGTCACGAATGACTCGCTCTTCTGATATTCTCCACCTCTGCTAAGACGTATCTTCTCAGTGTCCTACGACGTACCCGCGTGACACTTAACAGCGCAAAAGCTGTGAAACCGTGAAAAAAAAAATTGCTAGAACTGTGCAGCTATAGCCGTGGCTGTATTCAATTTCAGAAAAGTCTAATCCTACCAGTAGCTCGAAACAATCTCAATCTCGTTTTTTAAAGGCACCAGTGATATGCGTGCAGCCTTGACTTGCACATCACGATGAGTTCCTTCTATCGGAGGCAATTCCACCAGACCCCGGAATTAAAGCCGTGTCAAGCAGCAAGCGCTTTTTGACAGCACGGTTCGGCGGACGGGGACGAGATCTACCTGTTGCTTCCCGGCAGATCGAGCTCGTTCGCTTTCATGACCTGTCCGGTATCCTCAGCGAACATTGCGCAGCATGCCAAGCCGAAACAAATCTCATGGGGTTTGCTGTTGACTACAGCGCATACAGCATGGAGCGTTTTGCGCTGACTGCCTACTTATTTCAATCTTAAGAGGGCGTCAGCATCACCTGTCTCACGTCCCAAGAGGAGAACTGGCGCGAGCATGGCGATGGAAAAAAAAATGTGTTACGACTGAGGAACCAAGAAGATGACATTAGAGTGTTTTATGACTTGCATTCGGTTGACAAAAACAAAAAGTGAGAGCCCAATAATAATTTAAGCAAGTGAAAGTCAGCTCATTTCCAGCTGTACCACCTGACTAGAAAGCGCAATGTCACCTTCAGAGCTTCACTGAATTCTATTATGAGGGCACCCTAGGCCGCGTTACTTATCAAGAACCGATCTTTAATTTCCGGCCACGACGACATTACTTCCGAATAAAAACAGATGGGGAAAAATTCGCAGCGTCAGGTCGCGGCTAAACAAAAAATATGTTCGCGCCAGTATCAATGTTTTTCGTTCCTTAGCAATCGTGGCACGGGACTGACACAGAGAACTACGAACAACCCATAGGGGCGAAACGCTGCTCATATAGGGGAGAAAGGGCAAGAATACTGCGCTTTATTCTTAGAGCTATTAAAGAGAAACTTGAGACGCTTTTTGTTCCACTTCCGAACCATTCTGTTTCCGTTTATGTATCGCATTTCTCGGTGAAGACATTGCTTGTACAAAGCCTACAGGAGTTACACTTCCTTCACGCAAAACGGGTACCTTACTGTATAACCACTGTGGCTCCAGAAATTTGTTGCAGAGAATAGGAACACAAGGGGTATATATTGCGAGGAAAAGGTTTATGGTGAATAACAGCCAAGATAACGAGCATACTGAGTGCGCGCTTGCACTATGGAAGGGGGAAAAGAAGATGGCCATGGATGGCGATGAATAAAATGGTGCCATTTGGCATGCATACATCATCTTACCCAATGTGTCATGAATAGGGTGAGGTGGTGTAAAATGTTTCTGCATACCTACAGTATTGATTCACATATACACAGACACAGTTTCTCAAAACGCTCGAGTCAATAACAGCGACTCAGTTCCATGCATGAATTTAAAAGCGCACATATGTGCTGGTGGCATACTCTCACAGTGTTTATCGAGGTGCCCGTATTTTACAGAGTCTGTTCTGAAAGTAGTAGGACTCATTTTTTTTAAAAACATTTATTCATGTTAATCGTACAAATGAGTAGAATTTTTCAAAGTAACACCCTTCCGCATCTACACACTGCTGCCAGTGAGTTTTCCAGTTTTCGTACGCCTCCAGGAACGCCTGTACCGGAATGCTGTATAGCTCCCTCGTCACGGCCTGTTGAACCGCCTCTACCGATCCGTGATGCTTCCCCTTGAGCGTCGAATTTATTCTTGGGAATAGAAAAAAGTCTGACAGGGCCAAGTCGGGGCTGTGGGGGAGCTGAGGCAGCGTTGCCACCTTGTGCTGGGCAAGACACTCCACTACGAGGAACGCTGTGTGGCTCGGCGCGTTGTCATGGTGCAGACGCCAATTGTTTGCGATGGCTGGGCGGACACGAACAATGCGTTTTTGCAGTCTTTTGAGGACTTTCACGTAAAAAACTGCATTAATTATTTGTCCGAGTGGTACGAACTCTTTGTGGATGACTCCATGTCGATCAAAATAGAAAATGAGCATCGACTTTTGCATGGACTTCGTCATTCGCGCTTTCTTGGGGCGTGGGAAAGAAGCGGTGTGCCATTCTGAGCTCTCAGAATGGCACACTTGCTCTCAGGGTCATATTCAGACACCCACGTCTCTTCACAAGTCACTACATTGTCCAAAAAATCAGGGTCCTCATTCACATGATGAAGAAGATCCTGGCAGATCGCTTTCCGGTTGGCCTTCTGCTCCTCTGACAACACTCACGGCACCAAATTCGAGCACACTTTCCTCATGGCTAAGTTTTCTGTCACAATCTCAAAAACTTGGGTTTGTGGAATGCTCAAGCCATCCGCAATCATTTTGATACTCATCATACGATCACTGTTTAGTAAATTTTTCACTCGCGACACATTTTTGTTGGTCTTGCTGGTCGCAGAGCGTCCGAAGAGGTCGTCATCTTCCACTCTTTCTATACCTTCTCGGAACAGCTTGCGCCACTCAAAAACATCTGATCTACCCATGGCAGCATCACCATAGGCCTTCTTAATCATGTCGTGAGTCTCTTTGCCCGTTTTACAAAGTTTTACACAAAATTTTATCGCGTATCGCTGATCTAGTAAACGCTCCATGATTCTGCGTGACGAGGCGCTTCGATAGGGGTTCACAGTACAAGCGACCTCCTCTCTTCAACGGCCGAGAGCCGACTGGCGATTTTCCCCAGCATTCCCAATATCCCCCTTCAACGATCCTGCACGCAAAAACCGCCTCTCGTCCGCCCGTTCGCCCAGGAAAAAACCAGTCCTACTACTTTCAGAACAGACCCTGTATTATCCTGAGAGATGGAGATCGTGGCTTCCACTTCTAGTCTTAAAGTGAGAATGAGCTGCTGCTAGGCGCCTTGATGCTGGCGCATTTTGCGAACGCAAGAATAAAAACACGTGGTTTTGCGTTTATGCGAAGTTATTTGTATGATAATAAGAATAACGGGGAAGCTGGTGGCAGGAACGCAATAAGCGCTTCGTTCCTTGAGAGCCTTCGGTAGTGCTCAATTTCTGCGTGGCGGCGAAGCCAGCTCCGCTCAGACGAGACATTCCTGCCGAGCGCCAAATGCTCTTATCCTTACGACTGCTGTTGCTTCTTTCTCTACGCATTATTCTTTTGGTATCCAGGTCCGTCGTGCGAGAGAAAACAATTCGGAAGCTCGCGAAGAATGCCTTCCCATTCGCCAGCCCTAAACGCAGGAGTATCATTGCATGTGGACAACACATGAAGCGGGGGAACGAACAGTTCTTGAGTTTTCTCCGAGAACAATAACAAGGCTCTGTACTCGGAGACGGATGTATTTTCCCTTCATGGTTTGGTGCTGTATATCGTTATATATTAGTTTATCTTGATTGTGTTATTTTTTACTTCCTAAAACACGCAGATCGTAACTAAGTTCTTGAGATTCTTGAGATCGTAACTAAGTTCAGTGCAAGTCTAGGATTCTTGGACACCGATTTCAATTGTGAGGCAGCTGTAGAATATTGTGCGTTACTGTTATGAAAATAATGAAGGCAATGGTTAATTCTTCCGATGCATAGCAAAATCTTCCTTTTAAACTTTGTGCATCGCTCGCATCAAGAAGCTAAGACTGCCATAGAAAACCAATGGTGAAGTTTTTCACAATAGGAAGAACGTTAGTAGCAAAAAAAAAAAGAAGGCTGCGGAGCGGATATTTGTAGATATAATGATTGTTATAGTGGAATTATACGATATGTGAAAAAATATGGTTGTCCAGAATTTCTGGGTATGCTTGTTGCATTTTGCCGCATGATTGGATTAATGGTGACCGATTACTGCGTGATTTACTTTTCTTGTCATGCATTTCGCTGCACAGTCCCAGGCACAATTTTACGGGGTGCGGGTGAATGAAAAACGAAACAATTGTGGTGTTGACTCATTACCTAATCAGTTCATCCCATCGGATGGAGTGTGCATGTCCTTTCGCACTTCCATGTTTTTGTTTGTTTGAGCTGATTATAATGTTTATATATATTTTTTTTACAGGAAGTCCTCAAGATAATTTGTAGTTTTCGGACTACATTTTTGGCCTCGAATCCTTGCTTAAAAAAATGTTGACAAAAGCTTGCAAATATTACTTAGGAAGGCGCATTGTTTCCCGCGTTGTCTTCAAGTGTAGGTGAAGTTCAATTTATTAGCATTCATTTAGCTAACGGATTTGGTTTTTCGTTTATCTTCTTTTCTAATCCGGGCGTAATCTGCTGTCTGTACGGCATCAAAAATGAGTGCCGAAATCGCTGCGCGTGCTGCGTTTTCGGAGTTCACGTTAAGGTAAATTTGGAGCGTGTTTATGGAGTTCATTTTGCACGATAAATGCGGAGATTGTCGAAGTTTTTGTTTCCTGATGCACGACACTCGGAGTTTTTAAGGTTTTATTTACTTGGTCAGAAGCTTCAACTAACGGTCTTCTGATGCACGCATATGCAGTGTCACTATAAAAAGCTTTACTAGAGAGCTTTAGAATAGCATGATGCGCCTTACGCTACATTTGGGTTGGGGGGGAGTCCAACTCTGCTTGACCTACTCCCTGTAGCCGCTATGTGTCGTCTGCTACTCATAGTAACTCGCGGCAGATGCAAATCATAGCCTTAGAAGACAATACAAGTATGACATCGTTTTCCACTGCGTGTCGACGAGAATGGCGGGACTTTGCTTCTTGAGCGACGCGACGGTGTTCCAGCCTCGCAACGAGTCAAAACACTCGGCGTGCTGCTAGGCGGCCCTACAGATACTTGCACTATGTTCCGTATGGTTTTAGTTGAAAGAATTACAGTATTAAAATTCATTAAGTAGCGCTTCGGCCTGTCGACGCGCCTTGCCTGGAAGAGCAAAGTTTGTGCTATTTAATGGGATTTGCTAATGTGTATGTGCTGGTATATTTTTTTTTAGAACTTTAGACGACCTTGCGGGGCAAAGCGCGCACTAAGGCATTTTAGCAGTCGTAATTCTGGAACTGACGCTTTGCTACCTTTTTCCTCCCATGAGCCACAGGTAGAACAGTACCTTGCTCTATCCACGAAACCTACTTTCTCTGTTGTTGCAGAGCTTCAGTTACAGGCGTCAGCAAGATTTGAATCGCTGTAAACTTTGAAGGTGTTAAAACCGACCCAGTAGACCCCACTCAGTCATGCGGGTACTCTAGGCAACGAATGGAACGCGAGCAAGAAAACTGAAGTGGCAACGAGAAAACAATAACGTATTAGCTCCTGGAGAGGATATACAAGAGAGGTTGATTAACACTTCTGAAAGAGAGTCGTCGCACCTTCGAAGTGAAGTTACCTTCCACGAGTATTGCGCTTACCCTGGCTAAGAGCTTCTTATTTTGCTGTCCGAGCGCCTATTTCAGTCCGCGCAGACCGAGCCTCCGCTGCGGACCGGGATTGTTTTTGCTCTTTTTTGCTTCTAGGCGCGCTCGCCTGGCTAGCTATCCTGAATGAAGTCGGCTTTGCTCCGTGCCGGCGCCTTTCGTTTTCGCGCGCTTTTCGCCGAATTTGCAGCTCGAGTGCGGCATTGTGCGTCCTGCTTTTCGTATTTCGCTCACTGCGCAGTTCACTCCGCGTATGCTGCACTGCGACGTACTGTGTATTTGAGCGTGTGCGTAAATGCCCGCTTTGCTTTGTTGTTATTTCTGCTAATTTGAGTGAATTTGGAAAGAAGGCGCTCAGTGAGCCAGTATCTGGTGAAACTGCTCTGGACTCAGCCGCAGCAAGCGTTTGTACTCTCCGGGTCGCATTCAAGTAGGTCCTCGTACAGCAGGTCCTGCATGCCCAAGCACTTTTTTTCCAACCATGACTTTGCCCAACATAACAGTTTTTAGCCACGAAAGCTTCCTCCTCGTCCTCAGACGCTTCAATGGGTACAACCAGTGCGGCGAGACGACGTTTTCTCTCGGCTTTCATGTTGAAACTCTCGGCAGCTGAGTTTTCGAAGCCACGCAAACAGCGCAAGCAGGCCGTGGATGAGAGAACGCGCGGATTGTCCGCTGCGTTCGTGTGAATGCTCGACGTCCGAACCGTCTCCCTGAGCTTGGTCACGCGTCACGATAACCGCGCTGACGCGCGCGGACCATCCGCGATCCGGTCCGCTCGCCTGAACCCACCTTTATGGAGCCTTCGGTGCGCTCCTGAGAGGACGATTTAGTCGTCCCACATTCTTGCTGGCAGTGAAGTGAGCGACTACTCTCGGAATGAGCCGAGTGCCGACCAAGGACACGGCCCGAGTGATGTGCGACAAGAGCAAGCACTCGCGGCGGCGCCTTCTTCCGGCTCCCTGTGCGTACACGTGTGCTTATGCGTGCGAATATGCGTCGCTTATGACTGCAGGGAGTGCCGAAAGGGGCGTGCGCCTGTTATGCCAGGGACGCTCCCGCTTTGGGATCGCCACCGCCGGCGCCTCTTCACCCGAATCCGGGCTGCCTGCAGTTGATGCAGGAGCCGAGGGCAAGAAAAAAACAAAAACACTGCGGTTTTTAGTGATTTTGTGTTTTTCCACCCAGGGGTCAACTCCACTCCCTTCTCCCAGCGGAGCGACGCCCTGGAATGCACGCAACGCTGGCCGCTCATGGTAATTTCGGTCGTTCGCCGACCGGGTCGTTCCTCTCGCTCGTTGTTTGCTGCGACCGTAATAGCGTAACGGCGCGTCCTATGCCCAGTGCGCGGTAGTCAACGACACGCGCAGCGTGCCCAGAGCCGATCCGGTACTTTTTATGGCAGCCTCCGGCTTTTGCCCAAGCCATGGATACGACTCGCGAGTGGTGGAACGCGATACAGTGCCCCGCTCACGGGCGTCGAGCCCATCAGCCGTTTTGCAGCTGACACGCAGAGACAAACTATACGAAGTTAGCCGGGCATCGGTGCTCCCCTTTCTCGGTAAGCTTAGAGAGAGACATGGAAATGACTGCGAATACAAAGGCACGTCAGAGACACAAAGACAGGAAGAAAGTTTGCGCTTGCAAGCCTCGCAATTCTCAGGCCCTGCTTTGTGCGCTTTTTCACTTAGCGATGGTTTACGCTGATTGGACAGGCAGAACGCCAATCTATCTTTATTTTTTTTAAAGCGAAGTGGCACATGCAGGGAGCAATCTCCAATAAAATAATCATTTTGATCCGGAAAACTGCAAAGCACGGGATTAGCATAAGCTTTCTGTACATGCGCTGTACTGAGTAAACGTATTGACATGCGAGAAGAAAGGACTCAACAAGAGTCCATGCCGCATATATCCAACTTTTGTTTAATCGCAGGTGGTTTTATGCATGCATTCAAGGCAACAAAATCCGAGCAATAAAGATCGTTAGGAAGAACCCCCCCCCCCCCCCCCCAAAAAAAAAAAAAAGCGCAAGCAGTTTCCCTACGTCAATGTGATCTCTGATACACCCCTGGCATGCCTCTGGGTAGAATGGTGAACTCATTGCTTTTATGGGTTGCCTTTCTCTAGCACGCACTTTCTTAAATTTTTCATCCTATTTATATAGGTGGGCGAACCCTTAATTGACAACCCAAGTTGGTATAGTTGCGCGCGGCATCCTTTCTCATGTCTCTTTCCTCTGAGTGCCTTCGCGTACCCAAAGCACAGCAGCTCCAATGCCGAACGCAACAACCAACCAACTTTAGAAATACCACTCAAGAACGAAGCGGCTATTCCCCGTCAGAGGACCCCCTTCCAACCAATGGCGTCGGCCGACTATCATGGCCCTGCTAGCGTGCATGACAATGCAGGGAGTGGCGCGATCAATGCATAGAGGGGACCATCCCCGTATCGGAGGGAGGGGACTCCCCCCTTTCATCTGCCACTCTCTCAACTGTTGCGGCAGCAGGGTCATGAGAATCGGCCGACGCCATTGGCTGGAAGGTGGTTCCTTTGACGGGGAAGAGCCGCTTCGTTCTCGAGTTGTATCCCATCCCACTGTAGTTCACACAAAACCTTTGCTGTAGAATTTAGCGTGCGTAGGTCGCAAGAAGGCTTGAAAGACAAAATATTATAGGCGCTTTCCGAACAAGAAAATGACCGGGATAAAATACTGTTCTCGTCCACGAGATGCGCCCTGGAGAAATCAACGTCGCTCTTATGCACGTGATTCACCCAGAGATTGTCATCGATTCGCGATAGGACTGCGCGGACACGAAAATACAATATTAATTGCTCTTTATTTCCATGCATGATGGAGGAGACTGCGGGTAAAAGTCTCTTCAGAAAGAGAGCGACTTGACTGAAGCCCGCAGCCTCCTTCACAAGGCAAGCAACGATACAAGAGAAAATAGACATAAATAACAACTGAGTTCAAATGAAATATGTGCGCAACATGAAGGAAAAAAGCAAGCAAATCAAAATGAAAAAGGCTATTCAAT
Organism: Amblyomma mixtum; assembly: GCF_055824585.1. Lineage (NCBI taxonomy): Eukaryota > Metazoa > Arthropoda > Arachnida > Ixodida > Ixodidae > Amblyomma > Amblyomma mixtum. The sequence continues at coordinate 177,514,600 of NC_143014.1, forward strand.
TATTTAAGAAAGAATGAGTAACAAATAAATTCACGTAAGGCTCGTACATGAAAGGTATTGAAATTAAGACCTGATTTATGAAACGAATTTAAAAGTGTTGGCAGAGTGTATGATAGTTTCTGTGTAGAATAAATGGCTCGTGGTGTGACCACCTTCCGCTGTTCCATGCATCTTGTGACGTTAGAATGTGTGTTCTTTGTAAGATTCGATAATTCGTGAAGAAGTTTTAAATTCTTCTTTCCCTCCTGCTTGAAAGCTTGAGACAACTTGTAATGATAAAGGTTTATGAGATACGCATTCATTTTTTAGAAGAGGAATGCATCCTGCTCCTGACTATGCGATGAAACCGTAGTTTAAGGTAGCAAGGCCAGTGCAGCTTTGCTACAGCATCCCGGAAGATCGCAAAATGGCCTTTCACGGATCTGACGCCCGATCATTCTCATACTAACTGGGCGCAGTGGAAGAATTATTAACCGAAGGGGACGCATCCAGACAGCTGGAGGCCACCGCATCCCAAGCTTGTTGATAGCTGTATCTTAACTACTTTTGCATTCATAACGCACTTGAATAGACTCAGCTCCATTTGAGCGCCTATATAAGAATGTACCTGACAGCCAGTGTAAATTGCTTTTTTTGCTTCGAAAGAGGACGCGGATTCAGAACTGGAAGATACAAGAGTCAACGGGTACAAGAATAAAAAAAAAGGTTAAGGCAAGCCACATGGATGCATGTCTAGGTTACAGCATTGTTTGTAGAGAGATAGATAAGGAGGAAGAGGGAAGGCAGGAATGTTAACCGCAAGGGTGTTTTGTTTAGCTACCCTGCACTGGGGAAGAGGGATGGGGGGATTTAAAATGGAAAGAGAGAAGGGGCGATGAGCACATTGCCAGTATGTCACTCAACCAGTCGCTCTCACTGCCCTTGTCTTTGAAGGCAGTCCGCTGCTGTGGACACGAACCGAGAATCTTCTGTTAAAAGGCGAGGACTGAGGCGATCCATAGCACAACACAGCGTATGTCTTTCGATCGCAATAGGGCTGTCGGCCATCCCAATAATTCATGTGGAGATTCATTGCTACTGAACTCAATCGCAGCCGGAAGGGCTGCAGTGGAATTTATAGACAATGCCCGAAGGGCATTTTCAATAAAATAACACTTTCGAATGCGATGAATTCATGTTCTTTACAAACATTGTTAGCAAAAAATCACTTTCTTTCTTTCGAATTGTCGTATTTTGGAAATAGTCATGCACGTTCAACTTCCTGCACATTCCCCGTTATTCGAGAAGAAATATCTCTTGCTGCAGGTGTTCAGATTGCTTACCTAACGTTATGGAAGTAACATGTTCAGATCTGCTTTTTTTTTTCGCGTGTCTCGTTTCGGTCAGGAGGGTAGAAGCGAAAGAGCGGGAGGAGGGAGGCTTGCATGCAAGGGACAACTGCGATCGGCGGCAGCCTATCATGCCAGCGATCAAGTGCGATTCCGCGCTAACAAACAGGCCGTCGCACGGTTCGGCCATCCGGCTCAGAAATCTCGCCGAATATTTCCACTGAAAACATGAAGTGAAAATGCGCGTAGTTTTCGTCTTCCGCACGGGGACGACTGCACGCGATTAAAGGCCGTGGTGAGAAGATTTCGAGCTGCGGCAGACCAAAAATATGCACCGAAGCCGACCGCGTCGTGTAATCGCTCGCAATCTCGCCCGCGCATCATCTGTGTGTTTAACCCATCACGCGCGAGCACCGCTTTCCCCACCCCAGTGACGCTGAAAAGCAAACAACCGCGTGCCCCAGCGGTGTCTCGTTCGCAACCAGGTATGCGTGACAAATCGTCCACTCGTAATAACCGCGCTCGTCCCACGAGCGTCCACTTAAGTGCAGGCCCCGAAGGGTTGCCTTGAAGTGCGAGGCACGCGCCCCGATAGCGGCATCCGCCTTTGGGTGCTATCGGTGCCTACGCTGTAGGCACGCAATTCGTCTCCGAACGGGTACCACGAAGCCGTTCTTCGCGCTAGATGCGCCGTCCCTGCAAATTATTCCGCGACAATGAGTTTATCGTCTCGTATTTGCTCGCCGTCTCCGCCGCGCAAAGCCAGAGGTTAAGCAAATTCTCCTCCTGGCAATCTTCTTCGCTGCCCCGGTCGCATTCCTCGGTAATTCGATATTTTTAGGACTACATCTCGCCCGAGGTGATCAGCAGTGTTATTATCCGCTTCCTGGCGCGTCATGACTTATAGTCTTGCTCGCGAATTACTTAGATTCTGCACGCGCTGGGAACACTTGCGGCTGCCGCGAAAAAAAAAATGAGCTTATTGTGTGGCACTGATATATTCCGATAGTATGTGATACTGGTGAAATACGATGGCTCGGAAAGCAAACTAAAAGAAAAAATCTGAAAGTAATGTGCGTATTTGATCGCGGTAGCGATACCAAAACTCCTTCCCTGACAGAGGAGTTGCATTTAAAATATTCACGTCCGCACACAAGGCTTCACTCACATGCAGGCATGCAAGTGAACAACGCTTAGTTTTTTACACTGGAAATAGTTACATGTAAGTTAAAAAAAGCATGGAGCCGAGTGGTACAGCGTGCATGCATGTTTTTAAGACCGCTGCGTTTGATGGCTTCATTCTGATGGTGGCTCGACACCTTCACAAGCGAGCAAACGTCGAGAGGCGGGGAGTAAATTGCTTTGCCGCCTTGGGGACTCGAAAGGCCGAGCGAGCGATACGATGTTTCTAGAAGGCAGCGTTTATTACCGGACAGGAACTGAAATAAGGGTGATGCAGTCCTTCCCAGCTTGAAAGAATACGAGGCTGCTCTCTTTGCAGTTTTCTACAGTGTTCAAGATCTCAAGGCTTGTGAAAGCGGAATCATCAATTTATGAAGCGCCTATGTCCTCCCATCCCTGTTTCCCCAGTTTCTGCGCGCTTGTCTTTCCCTTTGGTCCATTCTCGCCATTCTTGAACATGTGCGGTTAACGAGTTCTCGAGCGCGTCCTTACAAGTCACCAAAACTGTTTCCCAACTGGCTGTCTAGAAAAGGAGCGCTGCATGCCGCCACTCAAGCTGAAATCGCTTTGCGAGCACGAGGGTGGTGTCCATGTTTTCTTTAAGGCTCGCGGGTGCGGATAGAGGTCGTTGCAACGAAATTTGCTAAGATCCTGTCAGCGCCGGCGAGCACGCATGAGCAATGAACACCCTCTTCGGCCGTGTCTTTAATCTTGCACGCAAAGGAAAATTGATGTAAGCGCTCGTGTTCCTTCACGTATAGTAATGTTGATCATACACGCTGCTGCCAGCGAAGTGGCTCCGGGCACAGTAGACTTTTTTTTTTTGTCCGGAGCTGCGTGATCCATCTTTTATGGCTCAGTTTCAAGCCGAGATTCTAGATGCTTAACCCGCAAGTGGGCACTCAGTTCAACATGCAAGAAGCGGGCAGTTACCTCGGCTAATTATTTGATTCTAATCATTATGCTTGAAGAGACGCGATTAACGTCGTATACACTACCTAGCCCGAATGAGCATAGCCGCTGTACAACGGCTTATTTTACTCGAAGGCTGATGGTGACTTCTTACTAAGGAACTCCACAGCGAAATTACCTCGCGATCGTACTTGAAAAGTGCATCCGCGCTACCGCGGGCGTGTTTCTGTAATTGGCCTTCCGCCTCTAACTCATCAGCCAACCACAGCAAGGAATACAGCTTGTGATCTTGGCATCAGCTGCCGAACGTCTTAGCTGCGAAGCTGCATCAACGTCACCTTCTTTTCGCGCTTCTGTATATGCCGGTTTATGTTTTATAGTTTATGGGAGTTTAACATTCCAAAGCTACTCGTGCTATGAAGGACGCCGTAATGAAGGGCTCCGGAAATTTCGACCACCTGGAGTTATTTAACGTGCTCTGACGTCGCACAGTACACGGGCCTCTAGAATTTCGCCTCCATCGAAATTCGAACACCACGACCAGGATCGAACCCAGGTCTTTCGGGTCAGCAGCCGAGCACCATAACCTCTGATCCACCGCGGCTGCGCTTCTGTACATGAAATAGCACGTCTCTTTCAAACGTGCTCTGTACATTGGGCACTGACGGTCTCGCTCTTGAGCCCCTGAGGCTGCTGTGGAAGGCACTGATTCTGCTGCCGGCTGCTTCAATACGTAAAACGGCAAATAGCTAATTTCAAGCCTCGATCATTCTCGAGTGTGATGCTTTGGAAGACGGCTGATCATCTTGCCTTGTTACGAGAAGCGCCAGCGTGGAGAATTTGGGAAACTGTATGCTCTCTCTCTCTGCTTTTTTTTTATTGGCATCGATGTTGCTTAGATTCTTAACCAAAAAATTTACATTTCATAGATTAATTATGAAACGTTTCAACAACATTGTTCAAAAAACGAAACAGGCGAACATTATTTGCCTGACGTGTTCGAGCCGTTGACTCCCTTTCTTCAGCTGGAACGAAAGGACGGATAATGCAAGGTTTCGCGCGCATAAATGGTTGTAATAACGTACGGCACACAATTTCTTTCTGCCATTGCAGCATTCCATGAAATTAGGAAAGAAAGCCAGTTCTTGTTGCCTGTTACTTCAACCCCCCCTCCCCCGCCTTTTTTTTTTCGCACAATATAAGCCACAGCTCGGCCCCTGGCCATTGAAACGTTTACAAGTAGGAAATTCATTTTCGTGTGTGGCATTTTTTTCTTCGCTTCAGCACTTCTTCATTTGTGCGAGTAAGAATATGTGCACAAGCGTCCCAAAGTTCTTGGCGTCTAAAAATTACATTGCTTGGTGTATCTTTCACCTTCTTCCTCTGTTACAGCTTCATAAGCTACAAAACTTTGTGCAAATAGTTTGTGACAGGCAAAATATGTTTAATATAATGCGAGCATGATGCTGGCTTAAAGATATTGTCTCTGAGTTTTTGTTAACAACTAAAGGCTGGGCATGAAAAAAAAATGACAATATTCGCTACTATAAAAGTGGACTGATCTACATGCCTCCGCCTGAGCATATCATTCACAAAAGTACGCTTAGGTAGATACATAGAAAAGGGGCTCTGAATCTCGAGCATCTAATTTATACCCCTGTCAAGCGCGCAAGTTAAGTGCACTTACGGGGAGTGCGCTTCGGCATCCCGAGTGACACTTTGGGCTACGCGGTGCTAAACGCGAAAGCAAAGTGCACTCGTAGTAAAAAAAATGGCGTCAGAAAATGAACGGAATTTATGAAGAGGTCGATGGAAAAGAAAAAGGTGTCATAATAATTGATTGCTTAACGTGATAGCACAAATAAAACAAGGTTCGACCGTTTTTAACGAAGGAAAAAAATAGAAATAGAAGAAAAGCCAAGACCAGCCAAGACTATCCAGAATTGCGGCAACAAACAAGATGGCGGCGGGCAGCGTTGTTGCATCGGATCTCGTACCTTTGTTTTGCTGCTTTGCCTGTAGCTACAAGGAACGATTTTTTCTAAAAACAGTATTATAGCATGTAAATTAAAGTGGTAAGTACTTTTTATGCACTATACGTATGTGTCTTTGAAGTCGCTGCTGGCGAGGCTACGCACTCAGCGCTCAAAGTGCGTTCTGTGAACGCACTCCGACATGAGTGCGCACTTTGTCAAGTGCACTTATGTTACGACGTTTAGCTGTGCTAGAGTGCACTTTCAGCAAGTGACACTCTTCGTAAGTGCACTTTATTTTGCGCGCTTGACAGGGGTATAAAGCGCAATGTAAGGTCCAAAAAGTAACAGTAACTCAGAAAGAGATCTTTCTTTTCGTTCACGGAACTTCAATAAAAATACGCCTGTTTTCGGCCGCGACTGTTTTTGTTTTCAGCTTGGGCAGTCTGTTTGCACGGATATGCGGATTGTTAGCATGAAGCAGAGCACGCCCTCTTCGGCGTCTCTGCATTACCCCACGCGGATAACTGGAGCATTCTGGCTTAAAGCACAGTTTGCGAGAGGGCATCATCGGTGCTACGTCACGGGCTAGCCCAATTGAGCAGACAGGGTAAGGGAAACGAAGGGCTTGTTATGACATATGAAGCAGGAATGACTCACACAAAGCGTTATTATTAGTTCGATTGGTTTGCGTGTGATTGTGTGCCGATAGCACTCGCGTAGTCACCGGGCTGCCCCTACATTTCTTCTTTTTTTTTTGTCCGTTTTGTTGAGAGCAGTTATGGCCGCAGACCTGTCTTGTATACACAGCTGAAAGATTCGTCACTTCATTTCGCAAAAAGAGGATAGCATCTATAGACGGGTACTCAGATGCATGTCGACACGCCGCTTTCCTACCTACCAGACTCGATGCCCGCTCTGCGGTCAACCCTTGTCGGTGCAAGTGTACTTCATTTAATCTCCTTCCTGAGACGATCGTTGCACGCCAACTACCGTTGCCGAAGACTCACAGAGACGGCGCTCGAATCTCAAGAGAGTTACGAGATGATCCGCGCCGTATACGAGCCCACCCGCGACGCAGCGAATTTGTCCGCTGAACGCTATGCTCGGGATTTTTTTTTTTCTCCTCGTTGTTGGATTTCGCTTGTATACAATACGCGTACACGGCAGAGTACATGCACCACAAACGCGATTCGGGCGTGTGGAGACGCATCTGAGGTCGACGGCTTTCGGGAACGGCTCCTGGGGAACTTGTACCGCAAGTGGCGCTTACAGAGCAGCGCATCAGGCTGCGGAATGGGACCAAGGTCCCTATGGGCTGCCTCGGGCGCCATAGATACGCTGGAGCAAGTAAATACAGAGCTGAAAATATGTTCTCAGCAGGAGGGCAGGCAGATGAAAAGAACGCAAAGGATCCTACGGGATCCCTGCATCAGCCGCCGAGGGAGCTGGATGAGTGAAGGAAACGATAGCACTGCTGCATGCCGCTGGTCGATATCTCCCGTGGAAACTGGCTACAGTGCATACATTCGGACGTACTTCCGACGCGTGTCTTTGCTACAGACAGCCGGCAGCGACGATGAACAGCGCGCGCAAATCCAGCAAAAAAAAAAAAAAAACAAGTAGGAGATGCAAGGCGAGGAAGGGGCGCTGCGGACGGCACGCATACCGATGCAGTCGGCGGTGCGAGGCTCGTGGGGTTCTCCTTTATCTGACAACTCGGAGATAGCGCGAGGCGTCGCTGTCGGAAGGACGGCCGCCATCGGCAGTTCACTGACGCCCGGAAGGGACGGCAACGTCCGCGCGCGATAGCGGCCGGAGAAAATACCTGTTGGCAGCAATTGAGCCCAGCGGCGGGGAAGCGTGGCAGCCGTTTTTACTTGTGCGCTGCTTTTTGCGGCTCTCCGACTTGGAATCGTCTTCGCGCTGACGCTGAATTCCTGCTGCTCGCGCGGCCGCGTGTCGTGCGAGAAGCCTGGCGCGTGGCGGGCTTTCTCGATACTTTTAATCTGGACGATAGCGAATCGATTAGTTTCGCTCAACTAACCAGCCTCTATTCCTCTCGCTCCTCTGCACTTACCAGCGTGCCGATGGTCGTTGCGAGCTTTCCTTTAGCGAAAGCGTCGCACGGTAAGCTCCGAGCCATTCTGCGGTAGGAATGGCCATTGTGTTCTGCAATGGCTACAGCAAGCCCGCAGCCACGCGTTTCTTGGGCACCGCTGACCAGCACGGAGAAGAAAGCCACTTCCATTCGCTTCCGAATCACAAACTGGCAATCCTGTATTTGTGTACTTGCTTGTAAACTGACAAATACTAGATGGCTTGGCTACGACGAGTGGCAAAGAAAGAACCGGCCAGCATAAGTACACTCGTGCTCGTCTTGGTCGTTCTTTGTCTTTCATCGCTCATTGCGCTGTAGAACTCCGCGATCCATTTCCATCAACTAGCCCAAGCGTTCACTTTGCTCCCCAAATAGAAAGAAAATAGTCTTCAGAGCCAATGTGGGTTTCTCGTCCCAGTAGGAGTTATAAATTAAATAAAGAACCACTGTGACGGAATAATGTTTACAACAACGCCGAAATGCCTCTAATGACTCTCCGTGCCGTCAGAAAGGATGCCGTCACGAGTGACTGATAATATATTATAGTCAGCACACGACTCTGCTAAAGTGCCGCGAGAATGTTTTTTCCGTTCGTAACACGCCGTTTATAGCCGATGAGTGGGCGCGTCGTTATCAAGCGCTTATGATGTATAGGGCTTGCATTAAAAAAAAATTTCAAGCGCAAAGGATAACAGCTCGAAACATACAGAATACCAAAACTACTCCGGAACATTCCATGAGCAGTCGTCCCCCATTCTTTGCTTGAATCCCTTTTCTTCTTTAGGGGTTATAAAAATCAGTTTCGTTGATGCAGACGCAACAGTGTTTTTTTTTTTTTTTGTCGTCGTTTCATATGCAAACAAGTGTTATTGCTAGGTATCATACGCTTTATAAGTAGTCTTCGAGCTTACGCTTTAACCAGTTCCTTCTGCGCGTTAGATCTACATCTGCTCAAACCGAAAAAAAGACACGAGTTAGATTTACATTTGCTCAAACCGAAAAAAACTCAACTCGATTTGCATTCTTGTTTTCAATCCTGTGACGGCGTCAATTTAAGAAAGCACTCGGACGTGGCGCATTGGTTCCCTTTTTATTTTATGGCTGCAAAGGCCTCATAACTTGCAGCTGGTCGAAGGCAACGTACTTGAAATCACAAGTCATGCAAGGGGAATATACTGCGTATTTGCTTTGTATTTCTGTGAAAACACAGCGCATAGTAGTGTTCAGCGGAGAGTGAACTGTTTAGAGAAAAATTCCTGAATAATTTTCACTAACGGCCAGTGCTCCAGTAGATTTTTACTTATTTTGGGTTCCGATCTTCGCACTTAAGAAAAGAACGACTATGGAGTCACCTTCTGTCTCAGACCCGCCGCGGTGGCTCAGTGGTTACGGCGCTCGGCTGCTGGCCCGAAAGACGCGGATTCGATCCCGGCCGCGGCGGCTGAATTTCTTTGGAGGAGAAATTCTAGAGGCCCGTGTACTGTGCGATGTCAGTGCACGTTAAAGAACCCCAGGTGGTCGAAATTTCCGGAGCCCTTCACTACGGCGTCCCTCATAGCCTGAGTCGCTTTGGGACGTTAAACCCTAATAAATCAATCAAATCAAATCAACCTTCTCTCTCAGTGTTTCATCGTCAAAAATTATCCTTGTGCTCCCTTGAATTCAGTTTATAGCCCTCTTTAGGTTTCTCTGGTTTTACTCCGCGCTTAATTGGCAGGTGCTCAAGAAAGGCATGAAAATCACCGCACCTCATGCTTTCCTTGCAAATAACCCCGAATAGTCTTTTTTTCAAGTCTGAATAATCAAAGAGTCTACAAATAAGAAATTTAAAAAATCCGTCCACCTACTTTCCTGGCTACAACACACACAAAAAAAAATCCACATTTACGACGACATTGAAAAATTGAAGCAACACGGGAAGTCGGATCCCGTCAGACGCGACCCAGCCACCTTCACGAGGAGCCCATATCGCGACCTCACTAGCAGTCTTCGGGTTTTCAATTCAGGAGCAACAATCGAGCCTATGCGCTTCCTTCCTGAAAAGACGGCGCAAAAGTAAAAATAAATAAAATCTTTTTTTCTTTTCCCCCTGATAACCAAGGGGCCACACTTTAACAGCCGCTGTGATTAATTGTTCGCACGTTTTCAATGAGCAGGATTAAGAATGGAGGCAGCGTGCTGCCAGCTGACACGTACGAGAGATTTTCAATCACAGGCCGCGGGATCCTCTCATCACGTTCGACCTCGCCAGCCCCCTCCCTCCCTGAGCGCGGGAGGACGTGGAGTAGGAAGCCGTTTCCCACAAGCGCTCCGTTTCCTCCGACGAGGGAGGGGCGCGGCCCACGAAAAGGAGGGAGATGGGACGAAGAAGGGAGCGAGCAAGCCTCGTAACGAGGCTCTGGGCACGCCGCCAAGGTTGCGCCTTTGTCTCGTACACGCTGCGTACGCAAGCGCGCGAACAAGGCACGTACCAACAAATCAGTTCGGTGGAGCATTTGTCTTTTTCTGGAGCGGAGTGTTCGTCGCCTTGGCCCGATACACCGAGGAGGTATAATATGGCAGGGGGTGGGATTCTCACGAGCTGGGGGTAGCGCAGGCGTTGGACGCGCTGATCCACGCTCTACACGCCGATCATCGTACAGTGTTCTTGTCTTTTTTTCGTTTTTCTTTCGGTAGCAAAAACCGAAGGCTTTCGTCAGCGCGCCTCGAGTAGAGCGGTTTCATTGAGGATCTGTTACCAGCACCCCCGTCACACGGGAAGACCGCTGCTGAGCGCGCTTTTCTTTGGCCAAGAGCACGGACCCACGTGTGCGTGCGTTCGCGCAGGAAGGAAGCACTCGGAGGGCGTGTGGTGGCCCTTGTATGGATGATCTGGGATGATCCCATGGGTGATCTGGGAAGTTAGCACGAAATCGCTAGCCGTCTTCCTGCGGGAAGTGCGTTTTAGTGTTCTAAACGCCGCTGGAATGTCCGGGGGGAAGTATAGGACCATTCGAAGTTTATATGTCTGATCCAAGGTAGCCCATCTTAGCGCCCCGCTTCTCGACTGGTTTTCTCCTTCTTCTCGACCAGAAAACATCCCATGCTGTGCCAATCGAGCCCAAACTCATAAAGTTCGCGAGAAAAGATCCATCATTTGACACCGGATCAGAGGCTGGCAGAAATAGAATGCGTAGGTAGAAATGCGAATTTTTATGCGTCGGGCAGCTGATCGCCGGGCTTTCACAACCTTTTTAAGCTCTCTACTTTTCCTTTCCTCCCTAAACCCCTGCCTATATCCGGTTAAACTCCCTGCGCTAGCTGTACCTCGCATTTTGCGAGCACCCGTCCAGAGTTCATGCCACATGGCTACTTTAACGCTTCAGGTTTAAGGCACCATGTGGCCAGGGGCGTAGCCAGGGGGGAGGGGGGTGCTTATGGGGCTTCAGCCACCCCCCCCCCCCCCCTCGAAATTTTTTCGAACTGTCACCGACCGCAGCACGGCCCAAAGTACATATCGCGACTTCTGCTTTCATACTTTTGTCCTTGCCCGGATCGTCTGTATTTCTGTGTGTGAAGTTTACTATCTGTGATTGCACCAGATGATTATTTGCCTTGTTTGACGCATTCTATAGGGTGACTTTTGCTTAGATACGTAGATTTAATGGAGACATACGTGTATTTAAATATCTCGTTGCAAGGTTTTGTGTATACATACAGTGACTTTGTTTCCAGTGACACTTTTTTGTCCTTTATCAAATTGTATCTTCGCATTTCTAATACTCCATTTTATCTTCGCACTTCTAATGTATATTTTGCAAAACTCCTCGTTTATACATGTGCTCACTGTTGTGACTGAAATTTCGGTGTTATTACTCGCAATACATGACCGGTGACAGCTGCTGCTACGCAGTACACTGGAACGAAGGAGAGCGTCATTGAGATTTTTCCCTGGCCGTTTCATATGTAAAAATGTAAAGGTTCTTCAACGACAAGAGTGCTTAAAATATTTGTCTTCTACTTGCTCATTTCATGGCCTGTACGTTTTTCATATCAGCGGCTTGCACTACTTTGCTGGTGTCGGATTGATAAGAGTATAGTTCCGGATTTCGTGTGATTTTTATTAAATATGCAAAAAACATGTAAGCATTGCTATCAGTTACGTCTGCCACGATTTTTAAGACAAACGAATACATTCTTTTATTTATAAAAAATGCCTATTTCACTTGTCTAGACAGTGCGTAGAGTTATCTAATACACAATGGCATTGTCAGTGGCAACACAGTTATTATTCTTCGTTTGATCCCTCCACAAATTCTATGAGGAGGCCACGCTGCAAAATGACTGGCTACGCCACTGTTTGGCATACTTCAAAATTTTATACAATGAGCCATTTTGATCACAGATATTTTTGGTCGCACTTGCCTTCGCTGTTCCGAAATGCAATACATGAGTGCAGAAACTTCCACCTAAAAATGGGGTTACACCAAAGCCAGAGGTTTGAGATCTACGCAGACAAAAAAAAAAAAGAGAAACTCTGACTTCTGGCTGTCCTTTGGGACGAGATACTGACAGCGCCACCTGTAAAACTGGACTGATCCACACTGAAAGGGGTCGCACAAAAAAGAGACAACTTAAAAAAACATTACAATAATAAAACAAGGCTACAGAGCAACAAGCTACTCTCGTGCTTCACGACTTCCCATGTTTTCAGTACCGGAGTGCAAATGCCACCGACGGCTTGTTTGGTAAAAAAAAAAGGAAGGTGAAACTGCGTTTGGGATCACGGTCGTACTTACTACGGTTGTTTTTTTTTTTTTCAGAGCGCAGCTTTTTGGCGCCCGTTTCTGCGTTTCGCGGCGTCGCCGCCACCGTCATTGTCGCCGTTGTCCGCTGTAACCAGCAGTGGACACCTTAGTCGCGCTTCAAACTGCGAAACCAATGAAGCGGGAGCTTGGAAAGCAGAGAAAAGGCGCATAACTGCCCTCTTGGAACTGTGGACATCTCGATCTTGCTTTAAGCTACCTGGCGGTAGAGACTAGATGTGCGCTGCATGCGTTGGCATTGACAACGTTTGGGCAGAAACGCGGCGCTGAAGCCATAGGTCGTCGGCGTTCATTGTGTTCATTGGCGTTGACAACGTTTTTCACTCCGATCATTTTAAGGAAAGGAATTGCGCACAGCTGGCTCCCGGGGTCAGTGGACGCCCGAATCGCGCTTATAGGTACGTGGGGGGATGAGAGAGAGATGTGGGTGCAGGCATTGACAACGTTGTGCCAGAAACGCGTCGCTGATGCCATAGGCCGTCGCCGTTCATTGTGTTCATTGGCGTTGGCGTTGGCAACGTTTTACACTCCGATCATTTTAAGGGAAGTAAGGTTTGGTTTATGGTTTATGGGGTTTAACGTCCCAAAGCGACTGAGGCTATGAGAGACGCCGTAGTGAAGGGCTCCGGAAATTTCGACCACCTGGGGTTCTTTAACGTGCACTGACATCGCACAGTACACGGGCCTCTAGAATTTCTCCTCCAAAGAAATTCCAGCCGCCGCAGCCGGGATCGAACCCGCGTCTTTCGGGTCAGCAGCCGAGCACCATAGCCACTGAGCCACCGCGGCGGCCTTAAGGGAAGTAAGGGCGCATTACTGGCTCCCTCGGTCGGTGGACGCCTCAATAGCGCTTATAGGTAGGTGGGGTGATGAGAGAGAGATGTGGGCTGCATGCGTTAGCGCAGACAACGGTTAGCGAACTCTCGCGATCAACCATTGACTGCCACCTGCCAGGGCGGCAGGGTGAGTGGGGACTTTAATGTGCATATAAAGACAAACAGGAATTTCTTACCACTTATGCGGGAGAACACCACGTTCCTATCGCTCGTAACGCCTCCCACGGCTGTGACAACCTCGCGAAACACTTGCACAGACCTCGTATTTGAAAACCAAGCTTTGGTGCAGCGAGTCGAGCTTATATCCATCTTTTTCTCCGACCACAAAGCTTCCTTCATGACAAACAAGAACTGTTAGTGGAGTTTTTCTTGAAGAAGGAAAACGTGTGAAAAATAGCAAGTTGTCTGTAATTGCACATACATGTCTTGCTCGAATTCTTTGCCTCAATCTACGAAAAAGCTGAAACAGCTGATGACCTGCGCTCAAATTTTTCATTTAGGAAGTAACGAAATCGTCGGCAATTTTTTAACCTGCTGAAGTTTTGACTGCAGTGATGATTAGAAGAACGTAGCTTTATTCTGGTATAGCGACTAGCTAGGTATATTTTAAAGTTTGGCACATTATAGAAAAAATGCAGCGACTTGATCCATATGCCTGCCGCTGACCGCGTTACATGATTGGCGGTTTCAGAATGTGGCACAAGAGCGCAGCGTAGCCGCGTTTGCTTTTTGCGGTGCAAGTTTTGCTCTGGACATTTCTGGAAGGCATCTGATATCTAGCTACTCCTTGTTTGAAAACACTGATTAAAGACCTTGCGCATGAGCGCAAATTCACAGATATGGATGGGTGCTGTCCAGAAAATAAAGCTGAAAGTATGTGCTTGCGTTGTTTCTTTTCCTTCTGCTTTGTCAGCGCATCCTTGGTTAACTAATATGACTTGCTGTCACGTCCCTCAGTTTTCCTTTCTGGAGTGCTTACATATTAAGATCGACGGCGAAAAATCAGCACTCGCACTCCGTTTTCAGAAGGAAGCAAAATAAGAATATTTCTTTTCTGCTTTCTCTCTATTTTTTTATCAAAGTAGGTGGAACGAAAAAATTCTAGCCGGTACTTTAGAAAGCTCCTAACAACATTCCTTTCATTTCAATTGGGAAGAGCGGTTTGTTCTTGCTTGTTAAAATCTTGATCCATTTTCGCTGAGACTCCCTGAATATACGAGCAAAACAAGGCAGCGGCTTGTTTCAGCCCAAGGCGACGTCGTTCTTCTTTTTAATATACGTATAAACAACTCGCTGCGTTCTGGATGGAATGGATACTTCCTACACTAGCCTGTGCAAAGTATAATCTCGGCGCCTTGTTCCGTGTGGGCGAAACAGCGGCGACTGCATTCCCCATGCACAGGTATAACAGGATACACGTTGCTGTGCAAACAAGTCTCTTTGAAGCCAGCAATTATTTTGCGCTAGCCCGTTATTACGCAATGCCGCTTGTGTAAACATGCCGATTTTAGCGCTCTCTGGGGTAGCGGGAGTGGCGCCAGGACGAGGGAAAATGGGCGAGTGGGGGGGACATAAAATTTACTCGGAAACTTAAGGTCAGTGTTTTTGTCTCTATGCCCGCTTTTCCCAGGTAGCCAAGCCAGTTTGTGTTACTTTTTACCTTCTTTACTTTCTTCGTCCCTCTTCTAGTAAATGAACACGTCGGAACAGTCGCCGAGTGTGCAGTGTATTTAGAGGCCATTTGCATCGAAAAGTGACGAGCTCTGCACACCTTTTGCATATAGCCGCTATCTTTACGGGTGAGAAGAGTCTTGCGACGGCCACTTTGTTAAATTCAGCGGGAGAACAGAAGCTCATTTTTCCAGAACAGTAAGTGTATGTGAATTCTGGTTGACCTTCACACCAAAACTGATGCTTTGAGCCTGGCAGTGACCATTCCTAAGTATTTCGAGAGAATTATACCGTGTGCATAGCCCATCACTTCTACTTTATCTTACTCGGAATTACGGTAGCTGAGCCCAAACACAAGTATTTACTTGTCCCATCGTACCCACCACAGGAGGGACGCCTGCGTTTTTGTCTTTTGATGATTGTTGGGATTCAGAGAAAGCGCACCGGAAAGAGGACGTAGAGATTATGAAGAATGGAAAGACGCAGTTTATATCTCATTCTGGGTGGGCCCCTGAACCACGCCGTGAGGGGAAGAGATCAGGGGCGTGCAAACTGAGGAGGATGGCGAGGATGAGTGGGAGGGTACAGGAGATAATTGTATTCGATGTACGGTCTAGGAGCTGGGCTACAAAAAGCGCGAAGCGCTGTGGATATCAGGCCATACGGACATGAAAGCCACGTATTCCGCGCCGCATGCATGCTTACCGCTTGCCTCATGGCCGCGTCGACGTACGTACCTTGGCACCCGGACGCATTTGGGGCCTCTGCTTTTTCAGGTCTGCGGACGCGTCATTCATTGCATGCTTTGAACAGCGCGCAATTGTTTCGGCTCTGGTCATCTGGAGGCCGCGGCAAACTCGGTTAATTTTTATTTGACTGCGCTCGTTGCACAAGGCAACATCCGTGTGTCCAGAGTTCTCTTTCTCTTCTCCTTCGCCGGCGGTTTTATAAGCATGCAAAGAAACGGCCATTTAGGGCATGCCGCCAAGCGTGCGCCCAGAGGAGGACCATTTTCGAAGTGTCGTTCTGGAGCTAAGGAAACAACGTCGGTGCGTATGTTTAACGGCAATTATCCGCTCACCAGAGCAGTTTCTTCTGCCACCCCCCGTAATCTCAGCGCCAGGTTTTCCATTTTCGTTTTGTTGGCTGTGCCCTCTCCTCCGCGTCGGGTATACTGCAATAAGAGATTTTTATAGAGACAATGGTACCAAGGGCACGGACTCTGGACAAAGCATGGCGGCTATTAGTAAATTTGCTGTGGCGCCCGATTAAAGCGGATTTAGCCTTTGCTTTTTCTCAAAACATTAAAAATCAATGCATAAAGTACATCGTTTACAATTTTCGGTCCTAGAGAAGAAAGCATACCTATAAAACTTCGCAGCTTTACTCAGAATCAAAACTGCCTTTCAGACAAAAAAAAAGAGAGAAATAAACCTGTCGTGAGCCACAACTTCAACAAAAATCGTAAAACCTGAGCTACCCTTCATTATGTTTTTCACTAGCTGAGAAAGAATTATGGAGTGTGCTCGCAGATAAATAATTTGCTTGAAAGAAACCTAAGAACTAAATGTACTCTCTTTTAAACTCGTTTTTTTTTTTATCATTATCAGATCCCTACTTCAATTTTCGTTCTTTTGGCCTCTTCTGCAGATTCCTTTTACAGCGAAAGCTTTAATAGCTTAGCTCAAACCAAACGCATGTTAGGGGGTGAAGCGGCAGCCGTGCAACGCATCAGTGTCCACCTAAAAAGTGAGCCAATCATGCGCCTTTCCTTTCCTCAAAACCAAGGAAGACAGTCTAGTTTCTAGTCTAGCCTTATTCGCAGCTTGGACCGTCCTCTAGATTTCTGGAAAGGAAATACGCATAACTGAATCTCTTTCTGAACTGCGTCATGGGAGAAACGTCGCAAGCGCGCCGTGGGAGCAAAAAAAGAATTCCAGGACACTTAAGCGCCGCCTTCAAGCGTTTAACGCGACAGCGCTAATAGGTCCCGTCTGCGACTCCATCGGCGGACACGGACACTGTTTCCATATTATGCGAAAGACCACACGACATTCCTACATATAAAATACCACTCTAACCCAGCCGAACGAGCATGCCTTCGTGGCAGAGGGGTAGCGTGTCTGGCTCGCAACCGAAGAGTCTGGGCCTCGATTGCCGAATAATTATCCATATTTTCGTTTTAACGCAAATAATTTATTTCATATACTTACGTGTCCCAATGCCAACTGAGTCATGTTGCGGCTTTCTAGCCAGCAGTTTTCTATTGCCTTGATCACTTTTCATTCAACAACTCCACGTGTGACGTCACGACCCTCTCGACCAGTCCGGCTTTCCCCCACACACTGACGATGATGCTAATTATTCCGGGTTCTCCGATGAACAGCACCCTTAAAGCGATCGTGAAATGATGCTTACTGAGGACAGGAAATGCACCCGAGCGATCGGTACTCTATTCTGAGAAAAAACAGCGCTTGCAAACAAAGGACGAGAACAAGGACACACAACTGCGAGGACGCACAAAACAGCGCAGTTGTGTGTCCTCCTTGTTCTCGTCCTTTGTCTTCAAGCGCTATTTTTTCTCTCAATGTACTTCAACCAACTCGCCCAGCAACACACCGGTACTCTCTCACTCGTGACTGCACCGTAAAAATTTTAAAGCGAGCTTCTTCGACACCAAAGATATCGGCGATTAAAATATGATGATCCTCCTCTCCTCCCTCAACTCATACACGGGGACGTGCCAAAAAACAAAGCAGAGACTTTAAGAATAGGGGGCCCTATCGTTGCTCAGCATAGGGGCAGAGCGGGGCTCTAGTGCGCTGGCGCAGGAGGGGCGTTATTGTTCTGAGCATGCGCACTGGTGCCTCGCTCTGCCCTCGTGCTTCTAAACGATTGGGTCCCCCTGTTCTAATGATCTCTAATAGGTCGGGACTGCAATCATTAGGGCCAAATCTAGACCTATCCCAACCCACGCAACTTTGACACGCCAAATGAGAAGGCTTGCCCAGGTTGCCCACTAACATCATCGGGATAGGGGCTGTTGAGAACGCGCGGTGGTCGTCCAAATCGGTTGCCAGCTGCCGCGAGCAGTAATTCAAAAAAAAAATGATTTGTAAATTACATATTCAACGCAAATGCTTTAAATCTGATTGGGGTGCTCACAAAGACCATCTTTACAGATCTGTTGCACTCGAATATGGTAATCGAAATCGTTTCAGTGTCCCTTTAACGCTATCGTATTAAAACACAAACGCCGACTAAGGCTTGCTTCCAGGTAGCGTTCCTGTTTTCCTCTCGCGACCCACCGGCAAAATAAGCCGGTTATGCACCTTCCCTTTCTTCAAATCCAGCGCAGGGCCACTTCAAGCACCATGGTCTAAACTGCAAATAAGACTAGACTGTAAACTAGACTGTCCAATTTGCTTCGTGCAAGCTGGCCCTGGACTGTGTCGGGAACAAAAGATTGAAAAGATGCAGGCTATGATGGAGGACAACGTCATGAATGAGGCTGCGTATCTCGTCGTGCGCAGCGCTCAGGATGAACGCAACGCTAGGTCACTCCAGGCTGAAGCAGCCGCGTTTTAAAGCGGGATGTGACCAAACTCACCTGCTGCAGCTCGTGTTGCCAGTCGTGCTTCCGCTGTAGACTGAGCATGCCTTAACATTCCGTCTTTTTACAGCGGAAGCTGTAATCGCTTTCTGCAACCCATTTTACCAGAAGCAATTTAGGGAGTACAACGGCAGCCATGTAACGCGTTAGGCGTAACAAGTTAGGTGTACACCGCCACCACGTGCCTCAAAGCGCGACTAAGATGTCCACTGATCCAGTGAGCCAGTTATGGGCCTTTCCTTTCATCGAAACCAACGGATGACTTAAACTGCGAATAAGACAACACTAGGGAACTAGGCTATTTTCTTCGTGCAAGCGGGCCGTGGAGTCCGTGAAGTAACCGAAAACAGTAAGCGGAAGAAGACCGAGTGTGCACGTGAGCACATAGGCGTCAAAACGAGCCTGTGAGACGCCCAACCGGACAGCAGCCTGTAAAACGTCAAATAGAGCCTGCCACTTCAGACCTGTTGGCCGCAAATGCCAATCAGCTGTTGCTGATTGCGCTGGGCCGGTAAGCTGAGATGTAATATTTTTTTTTTTCCTGTATCGAAACACTCCAGGCTACTCCGGACAAAATGAATGCAGTAATGAAGCAGGAGTGCTTAAAGGGAAACTGCATAGGTTTTAGAAATCAACGAGCTTAAGAGGGTCGAATGTGTGAAACCTGAAGCTAAAGCATGCGAAGTCTTTTTGGGCTAGCACTTGAAATAGTGAAGTAATCACCGATTAAATCCGGACGCCCTTCAAGCTTCTCCGCCGCGCACAACGCCAAGTGGGGGGGGGGGGGGGGGCGCATGATGACGTCATCGAAGGTGTCGGTACATTTACAACGCACAAACGCCTGCTTTGAAGGAAAAAAAAACCAACGCCAACGAAGGCGAACCCTGCCGAGAGTTGTTTGGCAGCGTCTAACGCGTCAGGGCAGGATGTGGCTGACGACAGCGGTAACTTGAAACCATACCTTCCGTGACGTCACGCTGAGTTTTTCTGCACACCTCCGGTGCATTGAGAAGAAGCGCAAATATCAATCGACGATTACGTCACTATTTGAAATGCAAATGCAAAAACACTTGGCATGCTTTACCTACAGCCTACATAGATTTGAATCCTTGAATATCGGGAAATTCTCAAAAAAGTGCTGCAGCTGCCCTTTAAAAAGCGTTACAAACAGCAAACGGCGCAATTCGATCCCAATGGTAGTAGGGGTGGCGATGTCCCTTTTGTGTAAGTCGCTGCAGGAACGCATAGCATGGAACGGCATGGTATGGTATGGTATGGTATTGTATAGCACGGTATGGTATGGTATGGTATGGTATATGGTATGGTGTGCCAGTGTGTTATGGCATGGTATGGTATATGATATACGCTGTGGTATGTTATGTTTGGTTTGGTTTAAGGGGTTTAACGTCCCAAAGCGACTCAGGCTATGAGGGACGCCGTAGTGAAGGGCTCCGGAAATTTCGACCACCTGGGGTTCTTTAACGTGCATTGACATCGCACAATACACGGGCCTCCAGAATTTCGCCTCCATCGAAATTTGACCGCCGCGGC